>NW_028186668.1:3749931-3764946 GCF_003343005.1 Rhea americana
GTGTGCAAAATGTGAAATGCAGATTAAATGATCTTCCTAGTCTTCTTCCATTAAAAAACAACTCCGTAGTTCTCCAGTACACAAGCTGGCTGAAAAGCTGAATAAACCCATTTCTTAAATGTGCAGCCCTCAAGACTATTCTTGGATAACAAAAGTCTAGAGATGTTTTAGGTGAGAAATCCATTTAGCGAGTGCTATTTGGTAAATAGAGAAAATCATACTGACATTTTAGATTCTAGTTGTTTTCATTATTTGTTTTTATAATCATTCTTATTCAGTTGTTTTTTTTTTTTTTTTTTACATTTTGCATTTTGCAAAAACAAAGAGAAACTGAATGCTCATCAAAGCCATATGCTTTGTTGCCGAGCTTTAGTCTGCAGTCAAGCTTTATGGCAAATTTATAAGCCATGTAATACGTTAGGTTTTAGCAGGACTGCTGACACAGCCTTTTGCTATGGTGCTCACAACAGCAATAAATAAGTCTTACATTTTTGATTTATTGTAGCATAAGAGCTTGATCTACATTCCCTCAAACTCGATGGGAGTCTCTCCATTGACTTCAGTGCAAGCTGAATCAGATGCTTAAATGGGAAGGAAGACAGGCCCTGAGAGCTCAGCTCAGAGCAGAGACCGATGGAGATCCAAGTAGATGGGAAGATATTTTATTCATTCATTTTCATTTTCTCCATACAAAAGGTTACCTGTAAGCTTGGCATGAGATTTTGACGTACATCTGAGACTCATGTTTGTGTGTATGGTGCATGAATCAGCCCTGGCCTCTGCCTTTCAAATTTCAGAAGCACTTACTGGAATTTGGTGGGCAGGAAGCCAGTTTGTTGTAAAAACAGGCATCAAAGGGTTGCTACTACCCTCTAAAACATACAGGGACTGTAGAGGAAGGATAAAATTGTGGCAGTTTAGGTCATGAATGAATCACAATTGTCAATGCAGTCCTTCAGCAGCTCAGCTTCTCTGTGAAATCCGGGCCGAGGCCAAGAAGGATGTCAAGGTAATTGATGCCAGTGTCATCACAGGATGCGAAGGAAAGTAAGTGGTAACGGAGTCATCAAGGAGCAGACTTTTCTTGTCCTGCTAGGTGTCAAAACCCAACTGCCTGATSTCAAGTAAGCCCGCTCTTGTGGAAATAATGAAGAGGCCAAGAGATACAAATAGGTTGACYAGTTGCTTCCACACAGCCAAATTCCAGCTGGAACATGTATTCTGATAAAGCTAAGGTTGCCTGTCACTGTGACATCCAAACTGAGCTGACTGGTAAAAAATCACAGAATAAAACATTTCCTTTCTCTGTTAGCTTTTATATCCCAAGCTAGACAAGCATAGTGGTTGTATAATTGATGCCTCAGGGTAAAAGTATCAACCCTCTGTTAAGTTGACCAGGAACTTCAAAGCACTTTAAAAGGCCTATAAACTATATACAAGTTTCACACCAAATGTTACAATGGAATATATTTGTTACATTTTGCAGTTCATCTAGGTTTAATCTCACATTCTCTCTATGTCATCAGATACCAGTTTTCTTGCTATTATTCACCTATATTTTTGTCAGAGCACTCTAACATTTTGCTGCTGCATTTGATTTAAAAATGATTACAGTTATTCAAACTTTGTGGCTAAAAAGCCACTTGTGCTAAAAYTTGTGTCATAAAGCTTCAGCCATTTAAAAAGCTGTATCATGGCTGTGGCAGCATAGATTTTTTTACTTTCCCCCCCAAATAGATTTAACATCAAACTTACACCAGCTGCAGATGAGGTTGTGCAAACTGAAGGTAATGGAACACATGTGATAAGTGAGAAATTAAGATGAAAACAATGAAAGCCAATACTGTATTTTATCCCTAATTTCTATACAATCAAACACTATGCAAAATTAGACCAGAAAGAATCTAACTCTTAGATTCAAAAGCTCACATCCATTCTAAAATTCTGTAGGTAGGTAGCTGCTGCCCAGTTTTATTTCCCAAAGGAATTCACCTGACATTACAGCTGGGCAGAAGTTTACCACATAAGACTCCATACTATGCCTGAAAACAAAAAAAAAAACAAAACAAAACAAAACAAAACAAAATGTTAGGTGAAGAGCTGCTTAAAGACTCTTAAATACTTTACATAAATGGAAATTCTCTTCAATGAAAGTATGTACTTCAGTTTTCTAATTGCATAAATCTTTCTTTGCATGCATTTAGAGGCTGTGATTTTAAAAGCTTTCACCTAAATTCCCTTTTTATGACCAGATGAAATGTATGTTTTTCTATTCTATGAAAAAAGCACCCGGTTGCTGTCCAAAAGCTACATGTCTATTAAATTTAACTAATAACAGCATGTGCTTTGGTAGATAGAGTATACTCGGAATAACTCCAGGAATGCAGAGCTCCACTCTCACCTTTTTTTTTTTTTTTTTTTTTTTTTTTTAACTTTATTTACTTATAAGATTCTCACAGGAACACAAATTACTTTGTCTCCACCATTACTTTTCTTCAAGCTGATGAACACCTAATAAAATATTAACTTGTGCCTAGGGTAAAATATACAATAGGGACATGACAGTGATCTGTGTAATCAACCCAGGTTTCCTGTTCTTATGCCAGAAAGAGTGCAGGCATAGCAATTCTTTAGACTTTTCTTCAGATGATTAATGATTAATGATAGAATCATCCTTCCTTTTAATTCAGTCACGAAGATTGTCCATTATTATTAATATTGGACTGTTTTTATATACAAAAAACAGCAGAAAATTACATGCCATCTTAATTCAATATAAATTAGATGATATGTTTATTATTTATTCAAATTATAACTAGCTATCCATATTTCCATGATTAATATTAATAAGCCATCTTTTTATATGCTTGCCTGATTGCCAGTGATGTTCAAAAATCTCCTGCTGGAGAGAACAGAAGTTGAAAGTTCTCCATACCTCTGGAAACACTAATCCAATTCTGCCTGGAAGTCTTAAGTTACGTGGACTGTCTGTAAAAAAGCCTGTATTTAAAAATGCACTATGCCTAGTAATTACAGTGAAACCATCCAGTTGCAAAGCATCTACATATTTTTACTAATTAACACTTTTGATCACCCCTTCCCACATTCATTAACTTGYGGCTAAAGCAAGATGTGGTAGATATCATTTGGTAGATATCATAGAGCGCAAAAAACAACATTAGAATTTGGGCATTCATGGTTTCTGGTCCTAGACTACTAAGAAAATTTTTCTTGGAGAAGAATARTATCAATCATGGATTTAAGAATTCAGTTAGAAGGCTATTCTGAATTAAGATGAAGATCTTTCATTTCCTTTACATTATCAAATTCAGCAGAACCCCCTCCGATCTAACACGAGATCTACTGTTATTATTGATTTCACTCACACCCATACACAAATTCCCTCATCCAAGTCATCAGTATGTGAATCAAAACTTGGGTACAGCCATTCACGAAGCCTGGTGATTCTCTGTCACCTGAATCCTTTTAGCCCTCCCATCCTTCCTAAAACTTAGTTCTCATGCTTAGGCAGGCAGTCAAATTCACTGGAGAAAAATCACAGTGAGGCTCCATGCATGCCAAGAGGCTCCATGTATGCCCAGAAGACCAGCAGGATGTGCCCTTAGCTGGCCCAGCAGACTGCAGCACCAAGAAAATAACTTCACAGTAACTCTTCACCCTAGGCTAGTCTCACATAAGTACTACTCTTTAGCTGCCTTTGTAGGACATCCTACTACTCAGACCTCTGAATCTGCTTCCTTTCTTGTTCTGAGTCTACTGGAGTCTTCAAGAACCAACTCACTCACTCTTCGCTCGGGTCATCACTTCAAGCCATGATAATCCTTTGAATTGACTAGGGCTTTGTGCGAACTTTTGGAGAAAGGGTGCATTTTCATCAGCMCATGCAGAACATGGCACCTAATTATGAGGTCTATACCATCTATATTTAGGTCTGAGAAGGAAAGACTATAAAAGGATTCATAATATCCTTGGAATTTGGCCAGATTTTTGTCCATACAGTTCTTGGCCTGGACTCAAAATCATCACTTGCTGAGATGAAAACTGGTAGCTCCAAAGCAGTACCCAGCAACTCACTTGAACACTTCAGTCCAGGAAGTACAGAGAATTATATTTAGTTAAGACAGCAAATGATGTTCAAAGAAGTAAAATATAATARTGTGCTAGAATAGCTCCAAATTGTAAGTTGGCCATGAGTAATGGGCCTTGCTTCTACAAAAAAATATGAGTGGATCATGCAGCTAGGCCTTTTGTTTAACATCAACAATCAAATATAGGTAATAGTGCTTTTTATTGCAATTGGATTCTAGTCAAACAAACCCACCACCACTCTCTTTCAAAGCTCAAAAAGGTAGTCATCAGAGTGCATTTCTTTAGCAGTAAAAAACTCATTGATATAAACAAATATTTTATTTTTTTTACTGAAGATCCATAGGTTAATTTTCAAAGAAAACTGACTGTCATGGACCAAATTAAGTAAATGACTATTCAAATTTGTACCCAAAAGAAGATTTCACCTTTTGTTTAGCTAGAGGAGTAGTGTGCTAGTCAATCCCTCTATGCCCATAGTAAACTCCTTACTGTAACTGCTAAGCAATTGTTCACCTTAGTAATCCTGTTACTAAATAATCGCTTATTCCACCCACAGTCAGACCACAGCTGTGGTCATCGTAAATGAAAAATTATTCATGAATGTGAGCAGGATTTTCACTCTCTGGTCCTTTGATATCTGTATTTCATGTATGGGGAAGGAATCTTTCCTGTTAAACAGCCCACACACATATAAATATCCAAGCATGCAAAGCCCATGTGTGAGCCAGTCCTAACATATTTCCATTAAAGTATAGTCAGCATCTCTTTTACACACTTATAATGGATAGTGTATCTTAAGACACCAATATTTAATTTAAAATGTTATAGCACAGTCAAAATCTCAGTATTTCCTATTATTTACATTTTTAGATTTATAGATGACTGTCAGGAGCCTTATGGACAGAACATACTAGTGAATACATACTCAAATAGTCAGCAATAAAATCAACTCATCCTGTTTATACCATATGCATGTACTGCTAATATGTATGTTGCTGGAAAGGAGTTTCTTCTCATACAGTGATGACCGGACAGGGATGGAGAATGAGTCTGATGTGGTTTTGTGTGGATCAGCATGTAAACTGCACCTGAAAATGCTTTTCAGAAATAAGTATTGCAACTGTTCTTTTATTTATAAARCTTCCTACCTACACAGGGCTCTTTTATACATGCATATGTGTGTGTGTTTAGATGCAAAGCTGTAGGTTTCGAATTTGGGCTGTGCCTGCTTCCCAGTTCCTGATATGTGTGGCCAGATACCTTCCTCCTCCACTCTCATTTATGGCTTTCTACTCAGCTGGGCTAATTTCAGCTATTCCTCCACTATTTCCTGTTTGTTTGATACTATGTCCCCTCTCACAATGTTACATGTTCCCAGCTGACCTTGTTATGGCCCTGTGTGTGTGCGTGTTACAGAGACTTGGAGATATATACACCAGAAGTAATAGAGGAACATAGCTGATGCTCAGGATTTGCGCTGGACCTCTGCAAAGGAGTAGCCTTTGCCCACACAGATCTGGGTCTGGTAACATTCCAGTTTTACCCAGGGAGTAATCCCAGTATAGCTAAAAATGTTTGTGGTTGTCCCTGGAAACAACTCCTTATAAAACAGTTTTTGCATTGGTTTCATACTATTATTTCAGAAATTAAAAGATATTGAAGAAAAGGAAAACAAAAAACAGTGATAAAAATGATAGACATATACACGACTGTTTTTGAGAATATACTGGTACATAATGGTGCTCAGCAGTGCTATTATTATTACAAGTTGCTCAAAGTTTCCACTCCCAAAYATTTTTTACAGAATGTAATGTCCAGGATGTTTCAAAACATAATTTTGTCATACTTGATACAAGGCACCTAGAGTCTCAGAGGGGCACTTTTAATACATCTTATCTACTCACATTCAAAGCTTTCTTGAGCTCAAAACCTTTGTAAAGCAAAATACTCTCCTCACTGAAGGGAAAGGAGATCTGATATAAATAGGCACAGATAAAATGAAGACTTGTTTTTTTCCATATTTTAATTGATAGGCTTGCTTGCCAGCAATAGAGAGAAATTCACAGCGAGCTGCTGAAAGGGCCGTGAAAGGTTTGGGATCTGAAGGGCACTGCTCTGAATATGACCAAACAGTTACTGTGTTAGAAGAAGCTGTGCCCTTCCTTGCACCGAGAAACAAGCAGCCCCAGATCACTAGTCTGCCTGAAGGAGGTGTACGTGGAAAGAATTAAAGCTGTTCGGTTTTAGGCTGGTGTGAGGTTTGGGGTGGATTGTTGAATGAAATAGAGGAGATGCATTAAGCTTTAGAAACTCACTCCGTAGATGGAGATTGCAAGCCACATACTATTTGCCTGCCCACGCAGTGCTGGTAGCAGAGCAGAACTGTGCGTGTAGTTCCTGGAGGAGGCTGTGAATGCTGAGGATGAGAGAGCTTCCTCAGGTTCAGCCTGCTGTTTAGGAGTAGTTTAAGCTTGTGGTTTTGGTTTGTGGGACAGGGGAAAAGAATATACACATATCAAATCCTTTAATCCTGTAGRTGTCCCATGGAAAGAGGTTTTATGGCTTAAAACACTTGGTGACAAAAAGAACTTCTATTGATTTAACCAGACACTGTGTGATGAGTCGTGTTCCCTAGTAAACCTGTTTAGGAGATTTGATTACAAGGCATTCCTCATCTTTGCTTTGTGTACTGTGGATGGTGCAGATCCAMTCTGTAATTTAACAGTCTTATGCCATTAAATTTATACTTAAAAAACATCAACACCTCAGCATAAGGTACTGGAACCGAGGAACCATAGAATCTATAGGAAGCATAATTGGATTTTAATCTATAAATCTTTATTTTCTAGCAGAGTAAGCTAAAAGAACAAGTTCAAGGAAATGCTGCAATCATTGGGCCTTGAATACTTGCATTAGGTTTTGGACTAATAGCCAAGATCCTGATACGTTCCAAGGTTTCACTCCAAATATCATCTGGGCTTTCTGTTTTTCTAAGGTTATGTAGTTGCTTGTTGCCTTCTAAGAATCAGTGTTATTAAGGAGCAGATACATTCATTTTTCCTGCAATGTTATTTTTAGGTGACAGAAGGGCAACTTGTGAATACACCTTTTTTTCCCACAACTGTCATCACTTCTGTTGTTTGTGTTTGACCCACCGATGACTCAAAATTCCTTATTTTATCTCTTTCAAATTTTAGGTATCAGAAAACTAATTGACCTATTTTGTCAAGATCTTTTGATCCTTCTGTGTTCTCCGCCACTACAGTATTAAAGCAGCCCATAATCATTCCTCATTTTTATCCTCACAAAAATCTCTGTAATGGTAGTACAAAAACCACTCTGATTTACATGTAAGGAATGCAGATGCAGAAAGATTRAACATCACATAATATCATATGGGAAGATGAAAATTAAATCCAGCTTTTTGGATAGCACCCTAGACCACCCTSCAATGATGCAATTCTCTGGAGTTCTAGATTTCAGGAGACACACATATTAAACTTCCTAAAACAACCAATTATTTTTATCCTGCTTTCATTTTGAGGCACAGGGCTGGTTTACTTAGCCATGGAAGAAGACTTCAATGAAAAATGTCCTGTGCAAAACTTAKTAGTGATCTGAACCACTTTGCCATCTCTAGATTATGATTTCTTCAACTAGAATTTGATAGCTAAGGCTGTGTGGCATCAGGAATCTGTGGTATCTTATGTCTACTAAAGAAAATGTTTTCTCAGCATCTGATCTTCCTTGTATYCAGTGTTATTTCGCTAATGGTGTTAGTAACCTCCATATTGCTGAAGACTGCTTTGAGCATTTGATGCCCTTGAAGGCTGATGAAAGATCTTGTATTTTTCCTTACAGATACTTGGGGCATCATCCAAGTCCATTAGCTCATGCCCAAATCCACACTTTTGAGAATTCTCACAGAAAGCTTTTATCTGTTAATTGCTGCCATATCTGTCTGTCTTTAAAATTTATTATAATAGTTGTTGAGTCTCTAATAAAATAAAGCACATATTGTATTTGTTTCTTTTTTTATTTAGCTCTAATGACTTACATATTGACAATTTTTTGTTTTCATTTGGGGATTTTTTTTTCCTTTCTGCAGGAAATTCATCTCTTTGGCAAGGCACGTGAAAAAATCATCTTAGCATTGAGTTATTAGAGTCCTTATAGCCACTTATACTTCTTAAACCTTATAACCTTAAATCTGTAAATGCCTCATCCAGCTTTTGGCCAACTTTACAGTATCTGTTCTCTTTGGCTCAGTGTTGTCTCTTCTTTTTTTAGCTTTAATTTTTGTATTATATTTACCTAGTGGGATTATCTTTCAAATGTTGCAAGATAAGTTTTGGCTTCTGCTGGGCTTCAAGATGTTATGGAGAGGAGAGTTCAATTTTTTTTTTTTTGTTTTAACCTACCTTAAAAAGAGATCATGTTTGGCTAGCTACAGAGGTATTCTCACTTCTGTCATTACGAGAGAACTACGCTCTTTGAAAGTCTTGTTCACTGTCTGTAACTCCACTTGAGAAGATGGAGACTCCTCTCTATATTCAGACCTTGACACCAAAAGCTGAATTCATTTGTTTTTAAACTCTTGTTGTTTGAAACATACTTATTTCTGTGACATTCTTCTTATGAATTCTCTTGGAAACATGCCCAGGATTATTTTTGTTTATTCCTTCCAAATTCCATTCCACCCTCACTAACCCAGAATTTTAATTCTTCCCTGCTGGTGGTGAGGGGTTTTGTTAGAATACTGAATAAATAAAATAAATTGTTTTTTTCATTCCACATTCCAAATTCTTTATCTGTGCCAGTAATTTGTGGAGACACTGTCTTTGTGATTCATTCCAAGCTGATAGACACAGAGGTAGCTGTGCRTCCCATGAAGCTTAAGACTACAGAGTGAAAAGTGTAGGCATCCATGCTGCCTTGACACAGACCATCTCCAAAGCACAAGGAGAAGTCAAGCTTWGCAATGCCTGCTTTTTGGTTAGCATATATGCGTGGCTGGGATGTTTCTAACTCTGCAATCAAACTTTACTTGTTCTAGTTCAGGCTGGTGTTTGTAATAGTTTCTTCAGGATGAGTTCTCAGCACCACATATAAGCACTCAGGCAATCTGTACCTTCCACTCCCTTACTTCTTTACGCCAGTTTATGCCTTTGATTACCTCTAGACAAAACAGTGCCAAGCCCTTTTATAAACAAACACGGCTATTACAAGGTGCTTGCACAAAGACACGAATCTGACATTTTGTTGAAGAGTGGCAAACTACAAATGTGTCTTGAGCTCTGGGATTAAGCATTTCCACAGCTGAGAGTACTGTGCCATGTGTGGCAAAGCTTCCCCTCAGGGCTTTCTCAGCTGCAGCGTCCCTGTTAATCCCAGCTGCCTTAAGGGGCACAGGAAAGGATTCGTTAAAGTTTCAGAAACAACATCTTGAAATAATTTTGAGTTACCAGCAGGAGCCAGGGAAAGRAGCAGACTTCTGGTGTGATATTCTGTCTACCATCTAATCCTTTTAGGAGGCAAGTTGCTGCAGGCTGAATCAGTYACTGCTTTCATGTGGCTTCCCACTTCATTCTTCATAAAAGCCAGTTATATTGGGGTTTGATTCTTAACCTGACCTTACCTGGCACCTCTTTCACATTTTTTGATGATGAAACATCTGCTATTCAGACGCTTCACTGCATGTTTATTGATATGCTCGTAGAATCATAGAATCAGTAAGGTTGGAAGGGACCKCTGGAGATCATCAAGTCCAACCTCTCTGCTCAAGCAAGGTCACCTAGAGCATGTTTGACAGGGTTGCATCCAGCCGGGCCTTGAAGATCTCCACAGAAGGAGACTCCACAACCTCTCTGGGCAAACTGTGCCAGTGCTCCGTCACTCTCACATGGCATAAATTCCCCCTCATGCTCAGGCAGAACTTCCTGTGCTTCAATTTCTGCCCATTGCCTCTTGTCCTGTCACATGGGACAACCGAAAAGAGTTTGTCCCCATCCCCTTGACACCCTCCCTTCAGGTACTTGTACACATTGATAAGATCCCCCCTCAGTCTTCTCTTCCCCAGGCTGAAGAGGCCCAGCTCTCGCAGCCATTCCTCATAGGGCAGATGCTCCAGCCCTCTGATCATCCTTGTAGCCCTACGCTGGACTCTCTCCAGTAGCTCCATGTCCCTCTTGTCCTGGGGAGCCCAGAACTGGACACCGTACTCGAGATGAGGCCTCCCCAGGGCTGAGTAGAGGGGCAGCATCACCTCCCTCGACCTGCTGGCAACACTCTTCCCAATGCAGCCCAGGACACCATTGGCCTTCCTGGCCACAAGGGCACATTGCTGGCTCATGGTCAACTTGTCATCCACCAACACRCCCAGGTCCTTCTCTGCAGAGCAKCTCTCCAGGAGGTCAGCCCCCACCTTGTACTGGTGCCTCGGGTTATTTCTCCCTAGGTGCAGGACTCTGCACTTGCCCATGTCAAACCTCAGGAGGTTCCTCTCCGCCCAGCTCTCCAGCCTGGCCAGGTCTCCCTGTATGGCAGCACAGCCCTCGGGTGTGYCAGCCACTCCTCCCAGTTTGGTATCATCAGCAAACTTGCTGAGGAGGCACTCTGTCCCCTCATTGATGAAGAAGTTGAACAGGATGAGACCCAGTACTGAGCCCTGGGGGACGCCACTAGCCACAGGCCTCCAACTAGACTCCACGCCACTGATGACGACCCTCTGAGCTCTGCCTTTCAGCCACTTCTCAGCTCACTGTCCACTCGCCTAAACCCACACTTCCTGAGCTTCTCTAGGACGATGTTATGGGAGACAGTGTCAAAAGCCTTGCTGAAGTCAAGGTGCACAACGTCCACTGCTCTCCCCTCATCTACCCAGCCAGACATTCCATCATTGAAGGCTATCAGATTTGTTAAGCAGGAYTTCCCCTTGGYGAATCCCTGCTGGCTACTCCTGATCACCTTCTTCTCCTCCATATGCCTGGAGATGACTTCCAGAATGAGCTGTTCCATCACCTTTCCAGGAATGGAGGTGAGGCTGACTGGCCTATAGTTGCCTGGGTCCTCCTAGATATACTTCCCTTACAAATGATGGTAAATGTACAAAACACTGAGTTTGTCAGATGAAAAGTTTGGTCCTTATTGCTGGGATTAGCCCCTTTACTGCATATCACACAAATGAATTTATTAGACTTTCATACAGCTCTTCAGTTMCGCTCATCTTCCAGTCTAAATGCTATAAATGAATGGCTCTATTAGTATCAGAAAARCACAGAAGTGATTTAGTCTTACAGTAAGCTCCACATAGCTTTTTGACCTGGTTGTTTAGCTAAGGTGATGTTGATACTTGATGGAAGCCTCTCTGTTTACAGAGCTCTGTTGAATGTCTTTCTCTTCCTTGTCATTGGCTGTACCTTTTGTCTCTGTACTAAACTGGTTTACACCTGCTCCTTTACATGTTATTGATTTGAAGAGATGTGCAGGCAGCTTCTCATCAGCGATGTTGAATCCTGGCCCTTTTCCTCATGTACTCCAGGAAGTGTGCATTTCTAACCATCAGAAAAGTTCAACAAATATGACTCCTGCCACCTTCACTCACAGAGGAAGCATCAGTTAGAAATGTTTTATTACAGGGGATTTTCTTTTTCCATCAACAGGCACAGCTTGTATTCCTTCAAAATATTAAGGAAACTTATCCTTGTTAAGTATATGGATTATGTACAATATGCTTAGTTTACCAGAGAATGGGCCTAAACAGCAATATTAGCATTTTCATCCACTAAGTAGAACAAAACATAGTAACTGAATTTAGCTATGTCTTGGTTTGGAACATGATATGATGAAGGACATAYAGGGTTTCCCTTTAAAATAAGAGAGTAAAACTGTTAACCAAATCAATTTCTTTTTTTTTTCACTTTTACTATAGAGCTGAAATAATTTAATCTGTCTTGAAAAGCCTTACCAAAGCTAGGATATTTACATAACCTTCTGGTGATCCTGCCTAAAATTTCAGAATACAATGGGGATTATTTTGTTTTTGTTTTATTAGGGGAAATTTCTGTCATAATAAGCTTAAGAATGTCACTGTTTTTATTCAGACAATGTGCTCATTCACAGTCTGTAAGCCTCAGGCCAAACTCAATAATCACCTGAATCAATTGAAATAAGAACCTATATCCTTATTCAATAGATTAGATGCAGGATTTCTTGAGGTAATGTCTTGGAGAAGTTTGAAGCCTTACTTCTTCTGTTGTCCTAGAAATAAGATTCCACTTAAAACTGATCTGGAATTACATAGATTATGTGAAGAGATGTAAATAGGCAATTGAATTCTGAGATTGGCTGTTCTTCTTTCATTTTTAGGCTATATTTGCTTTGGTTCCTCATGGTTTACTGCTATTCTCTTTCAGCCCAAAATGATGATTTGGTCTAGGATAGGGAGGGGTGGGTTGCCATAGTCATMAACAATTTCACTTTTTGTCTGAGATATTTTCCTGGTTAGTTGGTTGCTTGGTTTGAAAAGTAGGAGCAGGCCAGGAAGGAATTTGGTTCTTTGAAATGGAATTAACCCTAAAATTAATTTATTTAATTAATTTAATAGTCATTTAATAATGTCATTGCTTGTGCAGGTGGTTCTTTTTCAATATCTAGTTATTGCTAAGTCCGTGATGCATTTTGCACCCCTTTACTCAAAAGGCGGATACAGTTTCCAGCAAAGAGGAAGATACAAGATCTCTCCAGTGAGAACAGTTTTTTTCCAGAGATGAGAAAGTTCAGTTTGAGAGGGGCAGTGAAGACTGTTGCTTTCATCCCACTGACCACCTCACTTACGATTTCTGACTGGCTCCCATAAACCTTCATTCTCCATTTCTCAGGATGCATTATTCCTCGTTAAGGAACTGTTAATTGAGATCAGTGGAGTACCTCCAAATGCATGCAAAGGGACACCCTATTCACATAATGTGGGTGTGTGTCTAATCTTAAGTAGATATAACTCTCTAGCTCCCACATTTACTTTTTGGTTATAATTAAACAAGGGAAGCTTTCTATCTCTGCTAACAATATTGCGAACTTTGGCACTTTATACGCAGTTTCACCAGATAACTAAGCTGGGCGTATCAAGCTCAGGTCCCACTCAGAAGGACTTCTATGAAACTACAATTTCTTTACATATAGCTTAAGTTTTGTGAATAGGCTTCTTCAGGAAACTACCCTCATTTCTGTGACAGTATAACAATTTTTCATGAGGTCATCACTAACAGTGCAGTAAGTACCATCCAATATACATAAGAAACTTCAGTTTGCTTACAGTCGATATACACAGGTGAGTAACTACCAAAGTTTTCTAGATTTATTCAGGAATAAGTCGCTTGTTCTTCTCTCTTTTTTTTCTGTTTCATTTGACAATGATATGCTAATTATGGAGTACAAGCTGTATCAGATTTCGAAAGAATGAATAGAAGAAGATACTTGTACAGTATGTTAAGGGAAGTATCTCAGAGGGGAAAAGAAGACTATGATAGAAGGTACAAAAAGGAGCCTGGTGAAAGAAAAGAAACAGAGTGCTGTTTAGTAGACAGAAAGAGATAAGGTAAAAGTTACTGAAAGTGAAAAAATAGCACATTCATCTCTGAAAAAAAAAGAGAGTGACAGAGAGAGAACAGAACCTTACAAAAGTGTTTGACAGTTCATATTGGAACTTGCTACCTTTGGATTGTGACTTTTGGATTGTGACTTTTTATCCAATAAGTGAGATCTTATTATAAAATGTGTGAACGTAGAATCTATCTATTGTTCTCATGAGATGCTCCTGGAAGATAGTAACCACAAGAAAATTAATTATAAAA
Organism: Rhea americana; assembly: GCF_003343005.1. NCBI lineage: Eukaryota > Metazoa > Chordata > Aves > Rheiformes > Rheidae > Rhea > Rhea americana. The sequence continues at coordinate 3,763,893 of NW_028186668.1, forward strand.
TAAATGAGTCAAATTTCTTTCCTCTATTTTATAGCAAGCTAAAGAGGCATAAAAATGCAAGCAAATCATCCTCATTTTACCTCATATTTACCTCATATGATCCTCATATTTTTTACTTAGCTATGACACTAATAGGGAAATGTATCTCAGCATATTCACTATTAATTTCTTTAAAGATGACTTTGAATAGAACTTGTGTTTCTGAGATATATTCTCCCTCCACAAAAATACAGGAAAAAATAGTTTTGTTGTGTGACTTATTCWAAAACAGTCCCACACAAGAAGTAAAGTACCTGCTTGGCTTGGTTTGAAAATCACTACCATGAATCTTAATAATAAAGTGTCATAACACATCTAGTATTAAAAGCAGTATTTCAGACTTTGTCTCCATTCAAATTAAATAGCCAAAAGCACATTCCATAGCTACCTTTTTAAAAATGTTTGTTCCATGGTAGGAATACTTGCTCCTTGATGTGATATGACTGCATTAAGTCTCTAGAAATGCAACAACCTACAAGCCACAAAATTCCCTTGATTAACCTGCTGCAGGTAATGAAGAGACAAGAATTGAAAGGGAGTGAATGTTTGGTGTGTATGGGGGGGGGTAGGATATTTACATGTGTTTTCACCTTCTCACTCCACTAGCAACAATCAACCACAGCCCTGAAAGTCTATTCTTATCAAAGTAAATGTGTATTACAAAAGAGGTTCAATGCCATGACAGAAAGGATATGCTATCTGGATACTGACTATAGTCCAGAGAGAGRGGTATTAGAAAGGTTACTAGGAAGACACATTTAAAACAAACTGATGTAACATGGAGATAAAAATATTAGTGACTAAAATGCCATCTCTCCAATACCTATTAACTATTTCTGCATTTGGTGACACAAACAAACACAAAGGATCATAGAATCATAGAATCAGCAAAGTTGGAAGGGACCTCTRGAGATCATCAAGTCCAACCTCCCTGCTCAAGCAAGGTCACCTAGAGCATGTTTGACAGGGTTGCATCCAGGTGGTCTTTGGAGATCTCCACAACCTCTCTGGGCAA
>NW_028186668.1:3765774-3808897 GCF_003343005.1 Rhea americana
ACTACTCTCTGAGCTCTGCCTTTTAGCCGGTTCTCAATCCACCTCACTGTCCACTCGTCTAACCGATATCTGGCTATCTGGCTATCTGGATATCTGGCTCTGTCTTGTGGCACATTATATACGCTAGTCTGATCCAGAAAAATACTCACATGCATTCCTGGGCTTCACTGGAATTTCTTTTGTACTTAAATTATGCTCTTTAGCACTTGTCTCTGTTGGTCCCAGAGCTTTCAGCACCTACAAGAACAAGCCTTTAGCAATCTTAAAGAGGTTCCTCCTACGGCTGTTAGAGAACAAAACAAGAGCTGTTATTGAAATAGCTGCTTTTCATACTGATTTGACCATATTTCTACTGAAAGTTTCACAATAGATGTGCAATCTACCATTTGGAGACACAGATTTAACAGTTGGCAGGTCTTTTCCTCCTAGCTATCCTCCCCATCTTAATCCCGCCTCCAAAACTACCTAGCTTTTGTAATCCTATCATGCAGGAGATCTAGGTGAAAACCTGGCCTTCACAGTCATATCTGAATAATAGAGCAGGTCTCCAGTCATCTCGATCACTGTCCCATCCCTGTTCAAGTGTCTGGTTTTGCATCCAGGGAAAATGAGAGCACAGAAAGGATGAGGGTAATGCACTAGGAARTTCTGTCTCAAAAGGCAAATCAAGATATACCCAGAGGGTGTACAAGATGCCAGATCTGAGAAGGACTACTAGTTTCCATTGTTTAGAAGTAGCCATTAAGTCAATGTAATTTTTGTCATTGACTTAGTTAAGTCAAGRTTTCACTCTATTTCTTTTATACATAATTAAACAGGAACATGTTATACATGACTAAAAGTTGCAGTGGTGAAGTGAATTTGAGTATTCTTATTATGAACGCTTAGCATGCTCAGGGTGGCACTGAAAAACTAACTAGCTTCGAAAAAGGAATGCAAACACCCATGAAGAATGGTTGGGAAGGAGAGGGAGAGGGATAAAGTAGGGGAGCAAGGTTTCAAAATGTTAAAAAGACATTGTGGGCTATTAGCAGGAGGTATGCAGCAGGGCTGGACTTGGAAGCACAAGGAAGATGCCTGGTCAAGCATGGGTCTAGCATTAGTGAAAGTCAGAGGTAAGGTCTGGTATTCCTCTCCACGTCCTCCTGCTCCCCCCACTTCCACAGMCCCAGGACTTCCTGGCCTCTGCAGGCAATACCTTCAGGCTGAAGGGGCAAAGCGTGTGTTTGTGTGTCTGTATGTCTGTGTGTGTATGAGTGGGAAGGAGACGGGGAAGCACAGTCACCCTACTGGATCCAGCACAAGGGTGAGGCATGCTGGAGGGCTATGGTAGCCAGACAGAGCAGAACACCATCTGCAAATTCCACAGCCGTGATGCATTGTCTATAATTTTCACATTGCCTCAAGGTGACAAAGAAGCAGGTTAGAAGCACAGTCAAAGAGATGGGCTGTTTTCTCACAAATCTAACAAATGTTTTCAGCCTAGCACCTGGAATATTTCTCAGTGAGTCCACAGTTAAACCAGAGTTTCTTTGATTAAGTTAATGTATTCATGCTGATGTAACTAATAGTAAAATTTGATTCCCTATGGACATGTCTCCCATTCATTCACCCTGTTTGCTACTGCTCCTCCCCACCTCCTYTGAAATGATGGATTTTCATTAAATTGAAAACATCTCCTCTCCTCATGGTGTCATCACAAGCACCATAATGTGCATGTCTCGTATTGCCAAGCATTGCTTAGCAACAGGACCCTGTGTTCTGCCAACTTTCTTTTCACGCTGTCAATCTGAATTTAACTGGAGTTGCTGTGTTGTGTTTCAGAGGACTGACTACATGTCAGTAACGTGACTGATGAATGCTCCAAATATACAAACAAAAATTGGCACTGACCCCCTCTATTTATTAGTGTGTGTGAATTTCAAGAAGTCATTATACATTCATGTATTCAAAGACAAATTATTTACAATCATGATAATTAATCTTGATAAGTTCTCATAAAACATAACCAGTTGGAAAGTATAATTAAACTCTTTCAGTTGTAGAAGTAAATTCAATACGAAGATTCTATGGTGTTGCACTCTATGGCATCTACTACATCCTGACTAGTCACTGATAGTGAATAGTCAAGTGTCACTGTTGTCCTCAAAACCATCGGTCATTTGCTACTTAGCCAAATAAAATGCTGAAACTTCTGCAGGTTTGTATTTGCAAAAGAGCTCAAAAGAGCTTGATTGCTGACAATATTCTCCATTAAATAAGTTATCTGGAATTCCACTGAGTGGCTTTGGAGAATCTGATGGTGGCTTCTCATGCTATGCAGTGGAAAGCTCGTCTTGGCTATGCTCAAAGCACTATGAAATCAGATGGAAAGGCAGGAATCCTGATGGTTTAGACATGTACCTTGCAAAAATGAGTCCATTGCTTATTGTTGAGGACTAGTTGAACAGCTCAGCTTCTAGCTTGCTACTTTTCAAGTTCAGTTCCATTTGAGAAATCCAAATTGTTCTTGGTTTAAAATCATATGGTTGGCTCCTCAGCTTCTAAATTGTCCCAGTTCCATTGACTCCCATCTGAATTTCATTAGCTGAAGATCTGACTCTTTGATTGTAATAACTTTTACCAAAGTCACTGAACTAGCATTTATATATTCCCATTTCTACACTAGGATTTTTCAACTGATTCCATGGAGAATGCCTCTCAAATTACAGGCTGTTTCTTTTCAGAAAGCAAAATGGAAATACATGATACATGTGTAGGACAGGTTTCAGTGTAGTCTAGGGCACAAAAAAATAGAAGTGTTAATAACATTGCTTCAGTAATTGAATGCTTCTAGATTTTATTTCACATGCTACCCTTGAAAAAAAGAGATACTTGCCAGAAAAGGAGAAAGACATTCAGTACAAAGAGAACCTACAGTATACCCACATATATGTCTCAACATAATTAATTATTATGTCTCAACAGAAATTCTATTCTCAAGTCACTAAACAATGAAGTTCAAATACAACATTGTAGCTGGGATTCTTCTTACCTAGTCTTAGGAATTTGGTTCAGTTTGCTAAATATACATGTTCAGTGTCATCTGAAATGCACTGTGGTATCCCAAACATCTATCTGGAACTCCAATTAGGACACTGTCTTGTGCCTTTCTGAAGGGGCAGATGTAGCCCACACAGGATTCCAGAGGGCAAATGTTTAGTTTAAACTGAAGAAGCCCTAGATATCTACAGCGAAGGTATCTACAACAGACTTACACAATTAGCATTCAGTACCACATTCAGACTCCTGTATTTGTCTTTTCACAGTTATCTATACATAGTTATCTGTATGTAATCCAAGGATCCAATATGAACCTTCCCATAACAATGAAGGAACAKCTAGAGTGAGCTTCAAAGATAGGTGCCTCCTGTCATTTCAGGATGCTGCTTTTGAAGGGTGTGAATCTTGCTCAAATCCTGCACCATATCTTCTGTCTTCATGCAGTTGTCTTGCATATCTTCAGACGTCTCAATTGATACTATGTACCTGTGTTTTTGACAACTGGATCTTACCCTCTGCACCTCAGTGGTATTATAATGTTTGCATGCCTAGAGGCTTTTTTATCAGTCAGTAGGCACACCCTATTAGAGACAAGCCTATGTGAAATAACAGCTTCTTGTGATTAGAAAGTGTCAAAAAAGCAAATGTTGATGCCCTGTTAGTCTTTGAAACAGTTTGGCCAAATAAGCAAATCATGAATGGGAATGATTTGACATGTTTTGGAAAACCCTTATGCTGCTGTTAATTTGCTACAGTAGAGGCTCATCAGAGATATGTCTGTTACTTCACCAATCTGCTGTAACACTAGTATTACTGATGCTCCTGAGAAGACAATTACAGAAACCCAATTGCTGCTGGTGCTGCTTCCAAAATCGGATTCAAAGGGATTACCACAGAGATCCTTCAGAAAATGATTTTGAAAGGAAGATTTTGAGCATAATGGGAGGTAATTCTTGACAGGTAGACAGTTTCTCCCCAAATTTACTCCCAGAACCTATGTTTCAAAGTCTCTACTTTGTCATATGACAAAAGTACAGGTATTCACTGACATGTGACATTGTCTTTTTATGGGAACATATTTAGACGCACAATGGGAATATGGATAGAGGACTACTGAGAAAAAATGATTAGAGACTTTCTACCGGGTCATTTCTTAACCTATCCCTTCCAATAACTGCAAGGCTACTTAGAGGATGAATTAATTGTTTGGGCCGGACCCAGTCTGCAGGCAACAGTCATTTGTGCTATARAGTGTGAAAGTTAAGATGGAACTTTGCTAAATTCTCTGGTATGTTAAAATGTTCCCATTGTTTCAAAATGTGGTAACGTGATTTTTTTTATAAGTAGATCTTTCTCCTCCAACATCCCTTACTCACTCTTACCTTCTTGGAGCTTCTTCTGTAAATATTACTGCTGATGGGACTTTCCCCTTCTCCAGTTTTTCTGTATTTCTCCAAGTTTAATGTTTATTGTGGGTTTTATTTTACTGAAACAATATACTGTGCTCTCAAATGTAGTAATAATAATAGTAATAATAACTGTATAACTGAAGAAAGTCTATATGTATATGCAACATATGAGTTGAAATAATTATGTCCTGAGGGTACAGACTTTTCAGAGGTAGAAATAGTGATCTCACTGAATTCCTGACTTCTTGACCAATCTTGCAGCTTTCTGTGAATCCAGTATGATACAAATGGCTACCTGTATCTCTTCAAATAATGATATTAAACTCTTAGCATAGGTAATTTAGCAGAAGCCAGCCAATCACAAGGTAAGAATTGTTTTCCTCTGCTGTAACAAGCAGCTTCTTGGAATGTTTGTTGCATTTCTTTTCATAATTTGCTGCACCTGAGCAACCTGAGTTCAAATGTAGGTGCTTCGAACCTCTCATATGTGGCTACCTCACCGTAGATGTGCCCTAAACTCTAATTATGTAGAGCTTTRGTAGAGAAGTTCTCTAGGCATATGAATGTCCCAAATTGCTCTAGCTATGTATCTAGATGCTTGGGTAGGTAGCAAGATGCTTGGGCCCTTTAAAGATGGGAGCGAAATAGCTATTTCATCTCAACTTCCAAACAACATCAGAAATGTTCTATGCAGCATCCAGCACTCACAAAGCTTGTAGGTATATGCTAATTTCTGCARTGTCCACCAGTTTGATTGCAATTAGCCAAATCATTCAGAATTTATTAGATAGGGCCTGACAGATGGATAGTGTCATCACATAAGCTCCATTTCCTTACAAAAGTAGCTTAAATATTTAATAATTCTAGATGTGATTCTAAATCAAACCCCCATATCTTGAGGTTGAACATTCCAGGAACTTGGTAAAATTTGGATCCACAGCTGAGATTCACAKCCAGCTCACAGCTTTATAACAAGCTGAACAAAAACTCGGAGTCTGAATATTTCCTAATTTGGGGGCATTTGTGCACAGGCCAGAACTGTATGACTCAGAGCCATTTCTAGTTAATTCTGGGAGTAGAGAATGTTATCATTTCTTTCATATAGTCATGTGACATCCAGATAGAAGCACAGTCTTTTCCTGTAATTGATACATACAGAAATACTTTATTTTTAAAGCCACAAAGTAATATGAAAGGAATCTAAGGAATAGATAAAGCTAGATCAATAATCTTAAATGCTGCTTGCTAATGCTGACCTAAGCATATACCAGTAGGATAACAAACCACCTGCTAATCCATCAAAAACTGAATTAAAGCAACATTTCAGTTGCATGGCCAGGGCTCAAAACAAGAAACAAGGAAAAATGTCTTGTCTGTGAAAATACTTTCCTTTTCTCTGGTACAAATATATTATCCAGTGAAGAGCATCACATTCCAACATCTCCTTTTATATACACACACCCACACATAATTACTCTGTTGACTTCTTATTAACTAATATTGAAAGAGACATCCTAAAACATAGATATATTGCAACCATGGCAGTGACTGAAGCACTACCTCACCTAGTTCTGAAAAACTAGCCTGTGTWCTCAGATCCAGCTTCCTGAAATACCTTGGAGTTCAGTTAATTTGCTCTGCTTTTCCACAACAAAGACAAATTTTAGGCTCCAACGGTCCAAAAGTGAGACTGGAACTTAAGCCCACTGTCATGACCATGGGAGCCCAGGCTGGAGTCTAAAACTGGAAGAACTGCACGATACGTTCTTATTTTGTTGTTCTTGATTGCCATCTCCAATGGTCAGAACTGCAGCTGAGGGCTGACCAGCTCAATGCCACAAGTTGCATTATCACAACTCAGGGCACAACTCATTGCCACAACTCTAGGCCCTCAGGGAATGCCGTATCCCCTGATGGCCTAGGCTCAAGAGATGTCTAGGAACAGGCCTGCTACAACCCTGGATACATTCAGACCTTCTCCATAGGTARCTTTGGCCACTTCTTTCTTTCTGCCTGTTCAAATAGTTATCAATCTAATCGTTTTTTCCTACAACCTTGCCATTTCATTAAGCGTGTTTTGAGAGAAGACAAGGACTTTAGCTTCAGCTTTGAAAGAAATTGTGTGGATGAAGTCCTCTGATCTCAGGTTTGAGTTTAGGTGCATTGGAGAGTCAAGATTTAAGACTTATTTCTGACCTACTGGTGGATGCTTACTGAGCTTTCTGATCACAAAGAGCCTTTACCTCCTGATTTCTCCACAGATTCTCTCTAAAATGTTTTATAGGGCTTAGACAATTTTTATTTTTCAACAAAACTTCAAAATCTTTAAATCTTTTTTGAATCTTTCCCTAAAATTCTTTTTCTAGCTTTGCCTACAAAGCTATTGAATTTATGGACTTTTTTTGGACCCTTCGTGCATCCATTTGAGTGACAAATGGGAGTCAATTACTTTGTTTTTAAAGCTCAGGCTCCTGATATGGGAGTTTTCCATTGACTCGCCTGACTGTATTAGTGCAGTCCATAGGGTGGTAGTGGTGGGAGCCACTGCCTCCCCATAGTTTTGTGGAAGATTTTTGTCCTGGAGAATGGCTATRTTTGTCCAAGAATAAACTGTAAATATTTGCTGTATAAAACCACAATTCCTATTTTATACTGCTCATCTTCCTATAAATGAGATTCAGATATATGTGTATAATAGCTTACTGGCATGCCAAGAGCTTCAACAATCCCCAAACAGATTAACATTGGATAAACTAAACAGACAGCTCAAACAATCATACACACTCTTGACTGAGTCAGCTTATACTGAAAAACCACATAATTCAATCATGTAAGAACATTTTGACTTGACTAGTATTATGCAATCCATGGGAGAAGTACTGCTTAGAACTTCTCTCACACGTAAATATTTTACTAGGCATTTAAAAAACAAAATCATGAGAGAGAAGAAAATGTTACTATTTGAGTGCTTCCATACTAGCTGATTTGATAATTGTAAACATTGTCGCACAGTTTTAATAAAACACAGTTTTACCTGAAACATGGAAGGTAGCCAAACTTTTAAGGGAATACACATTAAGTGATTGTTTTTGACTGCAAATGGGCTCAGAGGAGTGGAAGAGCTCCTTTTGTTATTTGCAGRAGGAGCTAGAAGCTTTACAAATAATATTTCTCCAGTGATTAGACCACTTCAGTAATTCATATTTTGTTCATCTGATAAATTTTCTCYGTGTTTTACTTTATCTGATCCTAAACCATATCAGTAGTGGCCCTGACAGCTAAGAGTCTGGGAATACTCAAATTTGCATTACATGGCTTTTCATAGTAATGTGCTTTCTAACTTCTAGTATAATGTTCAYTTTAAGAAGTCACCTATTCAAAGGACGAGCTGTTTTAATTTTTCTCTAATCACACAGCAGAAAGAGASACTTGCCTCAGATGAGAATGACTGTAAAAGTCTACTGACTTGAGCAGTATTACTCTGTTATGCAATTGGATCCCATTTCTTTCTCATGGACACATTTTTCTGTAGTACAAGGTCAACAGAAGCTATATCAAAATGTGTAAATCTTTCTTACTGGAGATTTCAAAACAAACACAGGAACTAAGATTTGAGAAAGCACTTGTAGTATTCCTATGGATAACACCACATGGATTTTGTTCTGTAGCTTTTTATAGTATGAAGTGTAGGAGTTATGGAATATGCATGCATTTAGTAGCTTGTTCCCAGGAACAAGCACTGTACAATAGAGCTTGGAATTAACCAGAATAAAATTGCTTCAAGAAGTCATGCTTTAACAAATGTCATTACCCTTTCCAAAATGTTCATGTATTGACTCATATTATAAATGCAATTAGTTACATGCATATACGTGTGGGATAAGCTCCAAGGATTATGGTGCAAGTTGGTGATTTCACCAAACGGYCTCTTTTGCACTATTTTAATAAACTAAATCTTACAGAATTATGACTATTTACAGTCAATATTTATGAGAAAATAAGTTGCTTTCTTCCTGTGAAAGMAATAGTGATTTTACCTAGTGGAACAAAATGTGAAGAAAATATTTGATATACAGGAGGGACGGGGGAGATTGTTCAATACATAAACTATTAAGTAAATAAAGGGTATCTGAAGTTTTTGAGGATAKCTTAGCCAAAAAAAAGACGAGTATTTTAAAAAAATATTTTCGACTATGTAATAGCCATTTTAATTTGTGTGAAATCCACTGAATCAGCCCCACCTTTTCATTGCTTTGTCCCAGTCACARATCTTTTAACTACTTGTCTCTTTTTGTACATGCTTGGATCGTTTCTCTTTAAGGCAGTTGTTGGTGATTATTTCCAGCCTCATCAATGTTGGAATAGCTGTTTTCTTCAGCAGGTTACTTTTGATTCACAGCCTTTTGAACTTGAACTTTGAACTCAGCCTTTCATATATTCTAAAGTCGCACTCTCAACTCTGCACTGAGTGAATAAATATTTTTATAATGACCACATTCATTTTTTTAAAGATTATCCCTAACCAGTGTTTTCCTATGCTGAACTTCGGCAGGGATCACGACACAAAATGAAATCATCAGGCTGAGACACAGCACATTGTAATTGGCAAATCTTAAACACTTGTAGTTTAGTCATTCAGTTTCTTCGAGAGAGCCATATTTTAATCCTCTGACTAGTGACCAGATTGGCACATGTTGGTGCTGTATGGAAAGGATCTGGTAACAGATGCTCTGACGGCGTTTCTGAATTCTGGTCACAATCAAGAGTTCAGAATCGCTCTAAGCACCTATCACACCCGAGTCGATAACAAACACTCCATAAATATGGAGAGCAAACAAGGAGCAAGAGCCCTATTTGAGAAAGGGGTTTTTCCTTTCCAGATAAGTAGCACTAGCAACACTGAATGCCAGAATAAACTCAGAGGGGATTAAGTGTTGGAYGATTGTGTCACGGGAAGGAGAGTCAGGAGCAAGTGCATTAGGCACAGTAAGTAGGTGTTGTTATAGAGACAGAAGTGAGGTCAGAGATGGCTGTGTCAGAGCAGAGGATGAGTAAGATGAGCAGGGGAGAAGCTCCATGCTGCAGATGGCTCAGCAGGGAATGAGGATGGCAAGTTTTGACGGTTCTGCGGGGTGTTGCACCTTCTGCAAAAGAAAAAAGCCTTGCAACTCCTCACAGAAGCCTATAGGAAATGAATGGAGGGAGGTGTGCTGGGTATGTGGGAAGGTATGTGAGGAGCTGTGGGGGAACAAGGAAAAAGGAGTCTGAGGCAGGCAATGTGAGTCACAGCACCCACCACAAAGAACGTGAAAAGGCAGTAAGCAAGCCTAAGATTACACATGAATATTCACTGCAGGGGGGTGGGAGAAAGAACAGCTGAAGAAGAAACTGAATGACTAAACTACAAGTGTTTAAGATTTGCCAATTACAATGTGCTGTGTCTCAGCCTGATGATTTTATTTTGTGTCGTGAGTTTCAATGTCCAACATCTTAATCTGCTGGCAACTCGCTCAGCTGCATAATATTYGCATGAGGTTGTCTAGAGCATGTCCATAGAAGCATTTCCCCATTCTATTCAATGCACTGCTCCCTTTGAGAGTCCTCTGAAATTATTCCCATCTGGCATGTCTGGAAGCAGACTCTCTCAGAACAGAGATGCAGTGGCTGGATGGCACCGTGCTCACATGAGGAAAAAGCCTCTTTTTGTAGTGAGTGGGCTGAGCCTCCCAGGTATGTCTGCCCTTATCCAGTAGGAGATCCTTAGTGGGCTGAACAGCTTAGATGATCAGAAGTGGATTTTAAAATTTTGCAGAATTTTACCTTCCTGGTTGCTTATTGATCATCTAGTTCAGATGGATAGAAGGTGAAAGCTGTTACAATTTGGATGATAGTGTTCAAGAGGGTTTTGTGAAATGAGCTGGGGCATTCAGCCAAGCTCCAAGTGAAAACGTGTCAGCGATGCAATTGACACCTGAGCTGTTAATCTTAGTTGCCAGTGATTGCAGTGGATCTTGCTTCACGGTGCTCTTTTCCCGGTGAAAGATTGCTTCAAAACAAAAGATCTTTCAGTCACTGATTGAATGTTTCCTATAGTTCTCACTTACTCTCAATTCAAAATCAGAGCTTAAATAGTAAACTTTTCTACAGCAGTTGTGCTTGCTGCAATATGTATAGAAACTCAACATATTATCTATTTTTACCAGCAAATAGAGATAACCATGTCTCCTTATCAGGTCACTTTCCTTAAGTGTGCAACCATTATTCTTAAACCATTTACTTAAAACCTTGTACTCTAACTAAAATTGGTATACTGCTACAGTCCCAGCTGGAATCAGGAAGGAAGTTGGATTCCTCTCTTTGTACAGGGCTCAAATGTACTCTACTTGATTTTGCAGTGTGAAATACTACTTACTCAGAATAGGAACATGTCACAAGCAATTTGACAGCAATCATCCATCATCAAAAGTACAGTGTAATGAAGAATCAAGCCCAAGATTTCYAGACAGATCAATTCTGCACAACTATTTTGAAATCTTCAGAAATCYAGGAAAATGTTGGAATCAAAAATTGATAAGAAGGGAATGCTAGACATGTCATAATATCTGATTTTACTCAGTAAATATGTACATCTTTGCCCTGTGAATGTGATGTATAGGGCATAATTACGTATGATATAATGGTGATATCATTTCAGTCATTTTCTAGGTGTATCACACTGGCCAATCATAATGCAAGGATTATCTGCAAACTTTAAGGTGTTCATCTTTACTTCACCCTAGTTGTCAAGACCATTGCCAATGRGTTAAACTTACAAGCCAAATAAACATGTAAAAGGATCACGTATCTGTAATAAGTATAATTAGCACACAATGGAACTATTGTAATGAGGCCAGCCAGCATTAGATCACTCATTTATTGATAACTTGCTATTAATAACTCTGTTAATAACTCCAGCTGACAGAGAGGGGTGAGGGCTTCACAAAGTGAATCCATCTGCAGAAAGTCAGCAGYATTTATCTCAAAGGCTGCTGACCTGGGTCTCAGCTGCAGGGCAGGCAGGTGAAAAGGATCAGTTCTCCTTTTCACTGGGATTGTGCGTTGTATCTCCCTTGCTGCCTGCATACCAGGGTTTCCCTCATGTGGAAGTCAGAGCACTAAGGGGGGATAACATGCACTCAAATCTTATCCTTACAGGAATTTGGGATGCAGCCAAAGTGACCTGGGAGCTGGGACTCAWTGCCAGGTCCCTCTGTACAGGCACAGCCCCCGTTAGGTTTTACTTAGATTCTTCGATTTCATCTTATTTTTCTCATCCCTCTGCACGGTTTACTAGTAGATTAAGACATTTCTCCAAATCGTTTTAGGCRTATTCATTGTCCCTTGTGGTAACCTCCTGTAACACTTTGTTCAGCAGTTCAGACTTGACTGCATGTTGCCATTTGATACAAGAAGGGATATAGATGGGTTCCTTCTTATGCGTACATGAGACTAATAACTGTTCTTTCATGTGTACTCCTCTGAGATTTGCTCTGCTCTTTCAGGAGTAAATCACGCTCTCTGCATAATGATTGTAGCTGTCTATTTGTAGTATTTCAGTATGATTGCAAAATGTACATGTTGTGTGTTGCTGAATTCTCCTTTCTGCCATTCAGTCCCTTAGTCCCTCTATTCCTAACTCTGAGTGTCGCTGGCCTCCCGGTGCCATCCCATTTTTTCACCTTCCTCCTTCTAAAACCATATCAGAGCAGGGAGTTGTGAGCTGAGAATGTTTCATTCTTTTCCATGGACAAAATACACACCATGGTTTGCTCACCAAGAGAATTAATTCAGAAAATCAGTGTGAGCTTGTTATTAGGACAGATTTTAGAATACTATTTTCTTTTCAGTAGAAATCTCATCAATGYGTATTTGACTAAAATCTTAGCCATGCTATTTATATATAGCATAAATCTTTGTTAGGTTCTTTTTTTATTATCAGTAAAACCTATGTCAATATGATTTTCATGAGCGACATAAAATATATTGCAGGAATATGCAAAGTAAAATTTAGGCAACATATTGCCCAACACAATTYACAAGGCACGAACACTGTAATTACACACACACACACAGCAGACACATACGCATGCACACACACACACACATGTGCGCGTACACATACACATAGCAGCACACTGCCTAAAACTAATTGCAAAGCAGCATTAATCACTCCATGAACTCTGGGCTGACAGCAGTTGACACACAATGGCGTTTGAGGCATAGAAAGTTCTGTAGTAGGACTACAATACCGCAAGCAGAGCTACTGCTGTCTCTCCTCTAAAAAGGTGGCTACATTCCTCCAGACTATTTTAATGAATAGCAGCAGCATATATCTTGCTGGATTGCTCTTAGTCATTTACCTGCTGTATTGTCACAGAGGTTATTCTCAAATATCRAGACTCTCTGAGGAAGTATAACCACAGTCTTCTACCCGTTTTCATCAAAACTGCCTCTACAGTTTCACCTCTTATCGGAAGTTATTTATAGGCATGTGGTTACAGGGCCACAGACCCCACTGAAAGAAATGAGATGCAGCAGCAAACCACTAGTAGCACTGATAGTCTRATAACACACTCTGACTGCAATATGAAGAGATAAGGACTAAAAGAAGAATGAATGATCCTACCATCTTCAGGGTATTCCAAGACTAAGAGAACTGTCTGGAGTGAAGACACTCCTGAACTGTCAGTTAAAGATACTCTGTTTGCTAACATCAAAACTGCCTAAAGAAAAATAAATGCCTGATAATTTTTCTATCTTGCAGGATAGGACCTGAAATATTCAGTTGATTCAAAATACTAAGGTCAGTCTTTGCATAATGCCTATGAATTTCAGAGTTAAAAAAGTAAGAACAAAGAGGAAATGTTTATGGAAACTGTTAAGGCCTCTGCAAAATGAGAGACTGGATAGCTCAGGGATTAAAACTTCCTGACCCAAGAATTAACAGAAAGAGGTTTGTCATGAAAGAGAAAGCAATAAAAAAGAATTTGAGGATGACCTGCCAGCACATAAAGACAAAAAATAGACAGTAAGTGTTCTCCTGCATTTGTCATTACTTTTCTACTTCTTTCAATAGCATTTCATATCTGATGCAGCAAACACAAGGTTCACCAGCTCCATTTTATAGACATTAGAGAATTYGCCTGGCTACAGCAAAATATTCCCCAGTAAGACCCTTGGTACACCATTTATTACCCTCCAGACCTCAGCACCAACATCCTAATTCTCAGATGGCCCACCAAGAGGAAATACACATTCAATACAWCTCTGAACTTTTGGGGGGCTATTAAATTAAATCTCCCTCATCCTTTAATTTAAACTGCTATCGTTTGCACATTTTTCAGTGTTCTAAATGTTCTCAGTGTTTGCAGTTTYGGCACTGTTTGTACTGATTGCACTTTAAAGACAATACAGTCATGTTTTGTGAAATTCCAGAGCACTTTAATTTTTGCCTATCAGCTAAAGCCCTGCTGTGGTATCCACAAATTATGCACAGCAAATACCTACCCAGCAGCAGACAAACCATTTGCTTGTGCAGTCYCAGGTGCTGAAATTTTCTGTGCCTTTCAATCTAAAGATGCACATTTAGAATTCAAGAGAGCACACAAACTATGTAAAATGCCTCCTGTAGATTGATACTCACATCTACAGCAAAAATATCTGCAGAACACAGCAAAAACTAAAAATTCTCACCCTTCCTCAAAGCAGGTAAAAAAGACATTCCTCATGATGTATCCTGGCAGTAAAAACACTGCTCAAAATGTCTTGATAGTTTCCATTTCCCTGCTTGCAAATCTTTGGCAACCTTTCCTTCCCTTATTCTCACAGCTGTTGTGTAGAAAACAAACACTAATCATTTGAAGCTGGTATTATTCAGCTATCTCAAAGACATTATCTACTTCTGAATCTCTCAAAGGTATACTCCAACCTCATGCTACCACTGCCTAGACTGGAGACAGAAGCAATTCTTTTCTCAGATATACATGCTCAATAAAAAAAAATCACTTACAGTGGTAGATATTAAAAAGGGTTTCCCAGATAAAGGCAGAAAAGAATGACAATGTCAGTTATGTCCACAGCTTTAACCACACACCCCTATTTTCACTGGGTTCCTAAAAACTCTGTCATCCTACTACTAAGAATTTTTTCTGAGCATCTTGTCTTCATGTTAAATGGTAGATAAATCTACCATAGCATCTACTCCTAGAGAACAAGGAAGAAATCCTTTTTTCTGTACTCTGTGGAAAACAACAGTTAAGTTCTTGCATTTTCTTTTGCACACTGAGGGACACTAGTCATGCAAAGCCTTTGAACATTCACTGAGGACTGGCAGACTTTAGAGTCTTTATAATGAATGTGTGGCTCACTGAGGACTGGCAGACTTTAGAGTCTTTATAATGAATGTGTGGCTTTATCTGAACAGGTCTTTGATCAACATCTAGGGCTCCAGATTTCCACATGGAAAATTCATATGTTTCCTAGTAGTGTTTGTTTTCATGCTTCTACAACTCCAGGGTGAAACAGTTCCCTAGATAAGGACTTTTAGTCATTCAAAATTTGTGCCAGCATTCTTGGGCATCCCAGCATCACCATTATCCCTTGATAATCAGCAGAATAAAACTGATCGAAGAAGAGATCTATTAGAAGTAGCTTACCACAGTTCTTCTACTCTGAGTCATATTCTTCTTCCTAGCAGACCATCACTGTCCCCTTCTCCTCCAGGTCCAATAGTGGGCACAGAGAAGAAAGCTCCACTGCTCTAAAAACCACACCTAGGCAGCTCAGCAGAGGAGCAGTTGGTTTGGAGAGCTGGTGCAGTTACTCAGTGTACCCAAGGACGAAGTTGAGAATGTGGAGAGTTTACTCATTAATGTTGATCATTTAGGAGTCAGTCAGGAATTGATTATGATCCTCCAGACCTCGGTGCCAATACTGTGTTTTACCAACCAGATTCTCAAGTGGCCCACCAAGAGGAACTGTCTGCTCACTGCAGCTCTGAACACTTTTTGTCTACAAATAATAAGCTAAATCTCCCTCATCCTTTAATGAGAAGAATTAAGGAATATTAAAGAAAGTACTTATAGGAGTATTTTTAAAAAAATCAGAAGAAGCAGTTCCCAGAAGAGTGAGATATGAGAGTTTCACAGAAGAATCATGGGATTTTTTGAAGAGTTTTACTTTCCTCCTCTTAGTAATTTCCCCTAGCTATTCTACAATGCACCACAGAAGCAACTGCACAAAGCAAAGAGCAAAAAGTACAGCAAATATCCACTACTAATGCTGAATTCATACTTTAGAAGACCATGCTACGAAGAAGCCTATAGTGAAGTGTCCGGTCCTGTTCAACTTATTCATCAGTGACCTGGATGAGGGGACAGAGTGCTTCCTCAGCAAGTTTACTGATGATACCAAGCTGGGAGGAGTGGCTGACACACCTGAGGGCTGTGCTGCCATTCAGAGAGACCTGGACAGGCTGGAGAGTTGGGCAGAGAGGAACCTCATGAGGTTCAACAAAGACAAGTATAGGGTCCTGCACCTAGGGAGAAATAATCTCATGTACCAGTACAGGCTGGGGGCTAACCTTCTGAAAAGCAGCTCTGCAGAGAAGGACCTGGGTGTCCTGGTGAACAAGCTAACCATGAGTCAGAAGCATGCCTTGTAGCCAGTGGCATCCTGAGGAGCATTAGGAATAGTGTTGCCAGCAGGTCGAGGAAGGTAATTCTACCCCTCTACTCAGCCCTAGTGAGGCCACATCTGGAGTGCTGAGTCCAGTTCTGGGCTCCCCAGTACAAGACAGGCATGGAGCTACTAGAGTCCAGCATAGGGCTACAAAGATGGTTAGAGGACTGGAACATTTCTCTTATGAGGAAAGGCAGCGAGAGCTGGGCCTGTTTAGTCTGGAAAAAGAGAAAATTGAGAGGGGATCTTATCAGTGTCTACATATACCTTAAGGGAGGGTATCAAAAGGATGAGGCTGAACTCTTTTTGGTTGTGCCAGAAGGACAAGAGGCAACATGCCCATACTAAAACCCAGGAAGTTCCACCTGAATATAAGGAGGAACTTCTTTACTGTGAGGGTGACAGAGCACTGGAATAGGTTGCCCAGAGAGGTTGTGGAGTTTCCTTCTCCAGAGATATTCAAAACCTGCCTCGCCGTGATCCTGTCCTGTGTGCTCTAGGTGTCCCTGCTTGAGCAGGGGATTTGGACTAGATGATCTTCAGAGGTCCCTTCTAACTTCAACTATTCTGTGAAGCGAAAGCCAGTTTTTTTCTAAACAACTGCTTCATGACAATTTATTCAGAATAGGATAGGACAGGACAGGATAGGATAGGATAGAAACTGAATTACATCTGCAAGTAAATCTACCCAGTTTTTAGAGAATGCTCGCAGTGAACTTGCTTTTCCATTTCTTCACACTTAGTGTAGACTTCTAAAGTTTAATTCAGTAGTCTAAACATATGTGCCTAGTGTCACCTGAGATATCCACGGATTTCCTTCATCATCTCCAGATGCCAGACCACAATGGATGGTCCTCCAGCCCCTTGCCTATGCTTCAAATCCTAGAGCTTCTCAAAGGGCAATACACTCAATTTAGGCAGCTGAATCAGACTTGTAGGTTTAAAAGAAAAAGACACAACTAATCTTTTTATTTAGTCTATTCTTTACAGTATAATGTAAATAGCTACATAAGGAAAGCGAGTAGAGGAGGATTACGTTCAGAATCTGTTTTGCAATTAACTTTTCAGAAAAGCACTACTATCCACCTTGCTTAACATTAAATATACAGCAGTTAACAATAGAAATATTGATGCCAATAGGGTATTATTAAGCTTAAATACTATTCATACTGCTACTATAGTGAGAGTCAAGAACCACCTTTGCCCTGAAAGTCCACCAATGTTCAGTTTTGGATTGTTTTAATCCTTCTAGAACATGCCAGAGTAGTGTTCTCAGAGAATAAAACATTTGCTTCGTTTGAGCCTAAAGGTGAGGTTGAAACCACTTGTTTTTAAACCTCATACTATCGTCTATAATTAATGGTATGACCCTGACTACAGAGCTTGAAAGGAGTATACACATTTTCAGCTGCAGTTCTGTTTTTTTTGTTTGGCAGCTAGCCAGTTTCTTAAGCTTTTATCTTTGAATACAAAAGGTTATTTCTAGAGATTGAGTGCTTCGTTTATTTTCAGTATTTTTATTGTTTTCATCTGCTAGAATCAGCAGTGAATGGACTTTTGTTATTTCAAGCTGTTTGTTAAGCCAACATCTCCCAAATCAAAATAGGGAGAATAGTTTTCTTTCAGCAAGAATAAATGCCAGCAGCTCTTCTGCCATCTTGCAATCTTTCTTTTAAATAGCTGGTCTGGCAAAGCATTGCCATTTTGCCAGAAATGTGAGGGGCCGTTTCTCTCATGATGGATGTACCAGCACACCAAAACAATGGTCTTGTCACTCTGAGAGTCAAAGATCTAAAAGAAATGAAGGTCTTGTAACATGCTGTAAATATAAGCTATGCAATTAAAATAACACTCAGTGGTTGAAAGGAATTACACTTCAATTATATCATTGTAAGTTGTGTTTGAACGTGCTGAACTGATTTGAAAAAATGCACACAGTGCACAAGCCTATTCTCATGGAAGTCACTGGAACTTTTGCTACTTTACTTCCTTAGGAGAATGTGGATCCTGAATTTACAAGACTTTCCTACAACTATGAAAATGTCCATGCAATATTAGACATATTTCTCAACATCAGCATCCTCACAAGTGGAAGAGTACTCCTCAATACTTCCAGATGGCATGTGATTATCATAAGAAACTGTATTTTTCCTGACTGGCTCATACTCTTCCTGCCATAAATGCAGATATCATCCAGGTAACAGCCAAGGACTTGTGTTTTTCAAAATTTCATTTGTTATTCTCTGTACCCAGAGAGGAAAAAAAATGACCTAAAGAGCAGAAGTGGTTCAGATCACACTTACCTGACCGAAGCAACGGCACATAGACTCAGGACCACACTGACCCATTTGTGCTCTTTTCCCAGCTCCCCATGTGTCACAGAAACCACAGCACCATCAACTACAGCTGCTCAGGAAAATGGGGACAAAAGTTATGGGCCAAATGATTCTGCTGTAGTCATTTTCGTCAGGAAAGTTCCATTCATATTTTGAGGTAAAATGCATCAACATCTTAGGAATCTGACTAAGCACATCAGAGAGGGCCTCATTTTCTCTTACACTAACTCCCCCTCCTCCCAGAGCAATACTTCTCAGCTTCTGAGACTCACAGACAAGGATCAGCAAAGCCAGTAATGTCCAAACAGCAAATAATGCATGAAGCACAGATATAGTATGTTATAATAAGGCTTAATCAACTCATGTGAATGTGGGCTAGAGAGAGAAAACTAGATTTAAAGGCTCCTCCTGAACAAGACAGTCGTTCACTCTGCACTGAAATTAGATCTTAGGGTGCTCGTTGCTCTTGTCAAAGGAAAATTTTTCATACTTGGAGGATCCATGCAAGACAGCAAGAAAAGAAATGACAGCATCAGTTGCACTTACTTTTRTAAGAGACCACAGAGGCAGTATAATATCCCTATTTTGCCAAGAGTAGAAGCGGAAAGATGTATTGGCTCTATTGATACTGCCAATATAGGTCACTCCTGAAAACTGCCTCAGTATTAGTGACCTGGGTGAGGCTGTCCAGGTCATGAGTTTCTAGTCTGTCTTTATACTACAGTTTTTCAGTGTAGCTTAGGTGTCCCAAAGATTTTCTCACTGCAGTGTGTGTATCTTTGCAGCGTCTCTACCATAAGGCTTTGCAATAACCTTGCTAAAGACTTGCTAAAACTCAGCTACACCTGAATCATTTTATCACATAAATCCTGTGATACCCAGCAACCTATGTGAAAATCCTCACCTTTCCTTTCCTTCAGTGAAGCACTAACCAGACCTTGACACACTGTCCCTCAAAAAGTTACAGGACCAGCAGGAGTAGGAGACTRTAGGAAGCTTCAGAGAGAGATTCCCTATTTTTCAAGGTCTTCATACAAAGATGATGTTGATGAGCACTACACCCCGAAAATCAGTCCACAATAGCAATAAGCAGCTTTATCATAGAATCATAGAATCAGTAAGGTTGGAAGGGACGTCTGGAGATCATCAAGTCCAACCTCCCCGCTCAGAAGGGTCACCTAGAACATGTTAGACAGAGTTGCATCCAGCTGGGCCTTGAAGATCTCCACAGAAGGAGACTCCACAACCTCTCTGGGCAACCTGTGCCAGTGCTCCGTCACTGCCACAGGGAAGAAATTCCCCCTCATGGTCAGGCGGAACTTCCCATGCTTCAGTTTCTGCCCATTGCCTCTTGTCCTGTCACATGGGACAACCAAAAAGAGTTTGTCCCCGTCCCCTTGACACCCTCCCTTCAGGTACTTGTACACATTGATCAGATCCCCCCTCAGTCTTCTCTTCCCCAGGCTCAACAGGCCCAGCTCTCGCAGCCGTTCCTCACAGGGCAGGTGCTCCAGCCCTCTGATCATCTTTGGAGCCCTACGCTGGACTCTCTGCAGTAGCTCCATGTCTCTCTTGTAGTGGGGAGCCCAGAACTGGACACCGTACTCGAGATGAGGCCTCCCCAGGGCTGAGTAGAGGGGCAAAGCAGAACTTATTAGCCAACTACAATAATAATATATAATAAAAAGGCAGTGCTAGTGGAGACTAGTTCAAATCAAATCAAATGACAGAACACTGACTATTTGTTATACTCACTGGAATACCACAAGGATTCCCACAATATCCTCAAATGACTTGCAGAACTATCCTCTGACCACCCACAGCTGGCTTGGCCACCTCATGCAGCAACCACCACATTGCAAACTTTGCTGCTGTTGTCTTTGGCTTGCTGGTGCCCATCTGAGCTTCTCTGTCCTGCACAAAATGCTGTGAGGGTTCTTACTCTCCCAGAGAAGATAAAAAGATGACTGCAACAGGTCACAAAGTGAGAATTTCAAAAACTACTATTTAGGTCCCCACGATTCATGTGTGTTTGGCCTATGGTATCTGGAGAGACAAGTATCTGTCATGGTACTAACAGTCTTTTACTCATGCACAGACATATGCTCCCTCATTTGCTACTATAATTATATTTGTCTTTTGAGAGATGTCTCCTTTGGCTGATTGGAAGTCACACTAGGACTACCTCCATCTGCATAGCACAGGCATTATGTTTCCACTTGCCTTATTCTTTAGTAATCCTCATTCCCTTCCCTCAGACTGTGAATTCACTGCAGCATGTCATATCTCTCCCTCTCCTTTGCAACTCTTCACTGTGTGCTTGACACACAATCCCACCTCATCRTGGTCAGACAGCTCTGGAACAGACTCACAGACCTCCATTTCTGCTCCCTAGCAATAGTTGGGAGACCACCAAYGGAGGGATCCAGACTCAGAAAAGAGTCTTAAAGAAACCAGATTTATCCAAAGGTTACTTGCAGAATCTTGCCAGTCACAGAATACTTGGCTTCCAGAAGGCCAGAAGTAGCAGGTAGTCTGGTGCCAAGTGAAGGGGGTGGCTCAAGGGGTGACCATATCAAATGTTCCTGATAGCTGGAGGCATGCAGCCAGGTAGCAACTCGTACTGATAGCAGTGAGCTGCTCAATTTCCTGCAGAACTGCACCTAGACTTGTGGTATAGGTTGGCTGCTGGAGGTTATCCCTGATATGAGGAAGGTCTGGAGACATTTGGAAGCAGTAGCTCTTTTTTCTCCATTCTTCATGGTAAATACCCTTGGTGCTTTCTCTTCCTCTCAGTAGTTGAATAGGTCCATGAACCCTCAGGCTCACCTTGTACTTGCATATAAAAGAAGCATCAGACTGCACCGAGGCAGAAATACAGTCATAGGTTTGCTTTTCATCACCATATATGCCAATCAATGTATTTGTAGAAGATGTCAGAGCAAGAAATCAGGAACGCATTCACAGGCCCCCTAATTTGCACTGCTGGCTTTCTCCTTCCAAAGGTCATTCCAAAACATCAATTTTTGTTTTCCTTTTGGAAACAGAAAGCAAAGGGCCAACCACTTCCTTCCAAAAGGAAGTTGAAAATGATCGCTGTCTTCACCTACTTGCAGGGATGGTCTTGTCCCTATTACAGCAAAAACTCAACTGAGAATCATAAGCTTTCACAGCATTATCCCAGGAGATAGATGACAATAGTATAAACTTTTTTATGTATTTCACAAGGGAGAAAAGGCTAAGTCTTCATTTGCAAAAATAAAGACACAGTAAGGGTTATTTTAAATGTCATGCTTGGGTCTTTACAAATGCTCTTAATTTGACAGAAATAAATTAATGTAATTCTCTAATTTTCATGTAGCCCAAGGGCCTTTAAACTCTCGACAAAGCTTGAAAAAATGTACCAAAAAATTGCTATTATTATCTCAGTGGCCCTAGGGAAAAGAAATTAAAGGGGTAGTAATTAGTTATTATACATATGTGCATGTAATTAGATATTTAGTGTGACATGTAAACTCTGCTAATTCTATTGAAAAACACATGGGCATGCAAGTATGCAAGGATGAACATGTAAGACCATAAGTTCTATACATTATCTTTCTCACTTAGTGATTAAATTTTTGATGTTTTTTGAAGGTAAAGACTCAATATCTTTTCAGAGTGTTTTATGCAAACGACCCTAAAATATTATGAAATAGCAACATAATCATGTTTTCCTAGGTTCATTAGGGAGTTCCTCAGGGAATCACTGCCTTCTTATGTTTAATAAAACAATAATATAGAGGGGGGAATCAAATATTTTGGCCTAAGAAAAAGAAAGCAAGTTAAATCAAATGTATTTTATCTCTATTATCTGAAAAAAGCATTTTACTCTTGAGTACTGACACCTACTTGGTTAAGGTCAAGCATGAAGTATGAGTCAAGCAGTTGCATTGTTCAGTTACTTATAAAGTCATTTAAATCCAAAAGTTCAGTTAGAACTTTTTTCAGTTATATATTGGGGATAAAAAATTCATTTCACATGGTATATTATTTAAGATTGAAATTCATATCAGAGGAAAAAATGGAAAGAGAATAAAATATGTTATCAATACCTATTTTATCTTTCAGAACTCCAGGATTTAAAACATGTCTATTCATTAAATTGCTGTCACATATTCATTTCTAGGTATTCTTACAGAACATTCGCTATTTATATCTGCATGAAACAAACTCAATGACTTCTCAGGTCTATGCAAACATTTTAGAGAGGATCATCTTCTAGTCAGTGTCTTTTGCAAAGTGTTTGGTGCTTTGTTTAAAGTTACTGATAAGTGGCCGTCCTCCATAGGAACCACTCTCAATCCAGGGCATGCTTTAGTGGTTGAATGTTCAGGTTCATTTACCTGTCATCTTTGATATGTTAAATTTGGCATATGCTAGTGTTGACTAAATTCTTGTTTTTTCAAAGATGGAGAAACTGAGTAATATAAAGCCTTATGAAGGTCCTGTCTGCCTTTCCAAGGACTGATACTTCTGCTCTGTRAGTTGATGGAAACATTTTACAGACTTAAACACTGCAGATTCAAGCCTGAAGTGGACTTAGAAATATCCCTAGCCTGCTCATGCTCTTCCCAGGATAGCTTCTTGACAGATATTGTGAAGGGGGAACAAACGGATAAGAGAGAAAACAGCAGATGGAAGGAAAGAAGTAGCAGAGGAGAGCTGATGGAGACAGAAAGAGGAAGGAAGGAGGATGGAGAAACAAGGAAGTAGTATTATTTTCAAATAATACTTGTGATTTTCATTTGTCTAACTGTACATTCAATTTTGCTGTCAACTTAATAATTGGCAGATTATGTATATTTACTTCTAATATATTCAGTGCAATTGCTTTTGAAATTCATGTTGAATTTTAAATTATTTCTGACACATCAAATTAGATTTCCTTTAGAGTTTTATTTGTTTGTTTGTTTGTTTATTCGTGTGTTTTTCCAATCAGACTGAAAACGCTTGGGGAGAGGGGTTTTAGGTAATCAGAAAATAATTATTCCTGCAGATTAATTCTTTTTATAGATCAAGTATTTTTTCTTAACAAAATGGAAGATAGTCATGGTATGTCATGACTCTATCCATATCACAATGTATAATCTCTTTTTACTCTGTACACAACTTCCTTTTGTGCCAGATCCTCAGCTTATGCCAGCTAGTATAATTCTGTTGAAGAATCAGATGTATAATGTCTTTATTAGTTTTCTAAATATTCTATAGAAGAACCATTTATGGATTTATAATATCATGGAGTAGGTATTATAAATTCAAAATATGAAAAAATATATCAAATTTATTTGTAATCACACATATATCAGAGCACTGTAACTTCCCTGACCCCAGGCAAGCCACGTTTGAATGACACCAGCACAAACTAAATGGAAGTCAGAGCAATGTATGATCAGTGCTTGCAGACGTGGGACTTCAGCTATATGGGTCATTTTTCTGCCATGCTCAAACTGATCATGTTTTGCAACACAGCATGTAGTACATTTTAATTTGAGCATCTCAGAGCACTTTATGAAGACTAATGGATGATACTTCACAACAGGTCTATCTAGTAAGGATTACTGCTGCTACTATTTGTCATCTATTGAAGGTTATAGCAGATTTGGTTTTATTGATTGATGTGATACATTGCTTTTTCTCTTGAGTTCAGAAATGGAATGGGTGTCTTTGTTGCCAATAGATGYGGCCTGTCTGAGGAGTAGTAAAAAGGCATTCTGTATTTTAGTGTTTCTCTTCTCTATGTTTAAATGATAAGCACTAGTGTTGTGCTACTGGGCACAGAGGAATGCCATACACATGAAAGGATGAGAAACAGCCCCAAGGAAATACAGTCTAGAAATTTTCTTTAATCTCTTTCTTCTCCACCTGACCTCCACTATCCTTATCCATGACATTTGTATTCCTCCCTTATATTTCTGCTTCATCTCCCATGATATCTGCTGCACCTAAACAAGCCTGAAGAGCAGCACAAGGTTATGACCTCTCTCTGGCTACCTAAAGCATCACATACATAAAAATCACAGTCCCTGTCAGCCTGAAGATATGGAGACACATCCTTTTCTAACCATGCTCTCATACAGACCATGTATAGGTTTAGTAACATATATATATTAAACAGACATTGGCGGAAGTCCACAATCAAGACTTAGTTGTGGAAACATCATCTGCCAACAGTGAGCAAAATCTACAGTTTTTCCCTTAAGCMTGATGGTTTCAAGTGGCCTGGTTTACATGTTAAAGTCAGCAGCTTTTGAAAATGTGATACTACTTCCTTCACACCTCTTTGTTTTGTAAATGTATAGATTCAGCAAGTCATAAAAATATACTGCTTCCCTAGGGAAAGGAATGACAAGTCAGTTTAGCTTGAATCATCATGATAGCATAATTACTTGCCTGGACCTATATTCACAGCCATCTTAAGGAATAGGCTAACACTCAAGCCCACTCATGGTGTGACTGATGATGCAACACATGCGCAGTATGATCAGCCTCCAGATTACATTTCCTTGTGATGGAGAATCACTCTTCATATATACATATAGTATATAACAAGCCTAACACCTTCTGTGTCTGCGTAGGCAAAACTCCCACAGAAAGCAGTAGGAAATATCTCTATATGCAGGATCAAGATTTTTTTAAACTATGCTACTAAAAAACAAAATTCATCCCTGCAATGAGTTATCAATAAAAAGGAAGAAGATAGTCTGAAATGTGCTCCTTCATCTTTTCCATCCATCTCATCACCACCTGCTCCTGAAGTAGTTTTTCCTTTAACAATTCTTCCACCCATCTAGACTGTGGATTCTGTTTTAATTTTCTATTGTTTCTCCTTCCAAGTCATGAACTTTCATCCTTTCCTGAGTAACAACCTGGAGAGCTCCTCACCCTCTCTGTATCCTGCTATAATTAATGATGATAGGAATATATTGAATGAGTAGAACTGACAGTGAGCCAAATTTACTTCCGTAGAATTATTCCCACTGTAATGCACTGCTGTTATTCAAAAAAGACTCTGGCCTACATCATTAGCTATTCTGCAATTTTTAACTTCAAGAAATCACTCAGTGGTAGTGAGGAATTCTCACTAACCAGTCTTTGCAGAAAACAGAAATACTGAATTTTATATTTGATTATCAAATATTATGTGCCATTATATGTGTGGCACTTCAGTTAAACATTTTTGCAGAATAACTTGTTTTCATACATGCCCACATGTAAATACTGTTTTTTTAAGTTTAGAATAGTTCAGGAGTTTATTACGTGAGTGTACACAAATGTTAGGGAAAGAAATTTGGTGTTTTAAATCACTTTTCCTTTTTATAGGACAATTTTTTTTTCAATTAGTAGATATTTCTGCCTTGTTTCCAAATCTGCTTATACTATATATGCTGTATTTCACAAGTTAAAGGTAGTAATCTTATCTTTAGAAGAAGGAGAATTAATTGTTTATTTTGGGTGAGAAACACATCGTTTACAAAGTCAACAGCCACTAAATCCACAAAAAGGACTTAACCTCAGTATTTCAAGATATCATGGCAATGGTGTTGCATTAGCAGGGGATGCAAAAGAATCAGATATGACAACTGAAGGAATTCTGAATATAACTTGAGAATTGGATCTGACATTAAGAGTTCTGAAATTGTAGTTCCAAAATCCTCCTTTAACGTGCTTTCCATTTTGTTGACAGGGATTCAACATATACACTACAGASTGGGAACAGTAGATCCATGTAAAATCTTTAATCATGGGCTACTGAGAAAGAAAGAGCTTTGGAAGAAGGAAGCTCTTGCCTCAAGGTATTGGAATAAGGATATTTAAGAGATCCACTGAACTGTACAAAAACTAAGCAAAGTCTAAAACTGGACAGGAAAGAAAACATAATGGGCAGCAAAAAGGACCTGATTTAATTGCAGTACCATTTAAGATCGAAGGGAACAAGCTCGTCCTTAAGAAATTCACACGCAATTAAACAAAATCAAGAGTGGTCAAAAATATAGCGATATTTTTATGGCCAACACCCTTACAGCAAAGATACTCATCTCAGGAGATGAGTGTTGAGCGTGTGCATGCTTAAAATACTGAGAGATCGGCTCTAGGTCCATGGAGTTCATATTGGACTATACGTTCCAGCTGTCAGATTAAAGTACTCTGAAATGATCTCAGTCTGGAGGTAGCACCTCGCCTCTGACAGTGTTGCTGGAACTTTTAAAGTCATCTCCCAGTTTGAGGAGCCAAACTAGTGATCTAAAGATTGTGCAAGTTGTGGAGTACAATGAAGGTGCTGCTTCCAGATGGTATCTTTAAATGAAGTTTAATTTGGTAAGTAAGTATCTCTTAAAAACACCATCTGCCTCATGTCGCAGAGGCAACCCAGAAAAAAGAATGCTTAATTTGGCAATCCATCTATGGCTCAAGTGTCAGGCAGGTTTACAAACTCTTGTAGCGCTCTCTTCATATACACAGAGAGCACAAAGCATTTCTGCCAAGAGATTCATTTTTTAATTCAGACAAAAAAAATCAAGAATTTTTTTAATTATTATATTTTTCATCAAAAAATCCTCAAAAGTTTCATTTGAAAACTGGAACATATTTTTCCAGTTCTGACATTTTCTCTAGACATAGTTGCTTTGAACTTTATTGTTCCTGACCGTAATGAGTATTAGAAATAACTGCCAGTTTTGACTTGTGGGTGGTATGCTCTCTTTCAGGAGCAACGTTTTTTAGAAAATAACAAGGAAACATGAAATGCATGACCATAATGCCAGATAGGACTAGAGAAGTTAAAAGATGACTTACAGCATCCTTTATTCCCTGAGTTATGTTAAGCAGAACTCTGTCACTGCTGAAGTCACGACATGAGTCATTTCACCAACTGGCCATTTTTCTGCAAATAGGTTTTAAAAATTTCATGTTCAAGGCGCTGCATCACTTAGTCTTTGTCTACATCCTCGATCTACTCTCCTCCTGCTACCCCAGTCTCCATTCTGACAGAAGTGCCAACCTCTACTGACTCCTAAGCAGTCTGTGCTTTCTCTCAAGTTACTTTTTATACTTTTTGTGAACTTAACTGAAAAAGCAATCCAAACAATAGAAAACTCATAAGGGATGACATTGCTAATAGTTAGAGTAGGTCTTCCCAGACTTCTGAAAAAGTTAAGCATCATAGCAAGGAAATCAGAATTGTATCTTTTCTCCAAAATGGTTTTTTTTTATGCTGTCACAAAGCTCTAGTAGAACTTCCTAAATGTAATTCTTAAGTACAGGTACCAAGAATCTCAATCCCTGTAATTTAAGCTTCCTTGTATTTCCATAGGGTGAAGCCAGTGTTTCTGTTGCTAACCTCTTTGCTGCCCTTTCTGGACATAGATTTTCTGAATATAAGATATCCTATGGGGTGGTCTCCTTCCCTAAACTCCAACATTTGGATAGTCAATGCTTAGTGCTAACCCAACGAGAAGCAGACAGCTATCCATATTTTTAAAGGCTGCAAGGATCATTCATCTTGAACTGAATGTTAGATAAAATCAGAAAACACCTGCTTGCATTTCCCCAAATTGAACAAAACTCTGGGATGTTTCCTTTTTTCTTGTCTTTCTGAATATGGCTGTTTCTCTAGGCATTGTAAACAAATCCACGATCAAACAAAGAGTTTTTCTTTCTCCCTGGAAGTGATTTTCATTTGACTCTCCCTCCTTCTCTGGAACAGGTACTGAGGAACCTTTCCTTATCAAGTGCAAACCCTTTTTATCATGCAGATCTCTGATTAGCTTCATCATGGAAGCAAGTCTTCTGCGAGATGATTCACCACAAAGTGATCCGTGCACTTGGAAAAACTTTTTTGTTGTTTTAATTCAGTCACTGCAAAATATTTATAATACTGCTAAATTAACTTGTTCAAATTTTGGTGAGTTTTAGTATTCCCGTTCTCCAGCCCATATATGGTGCCATGACATGCACAAGTCCATTAGTGTGCTATTTCCTACTTTTAGCTTACATACAAAAAGAAGATAATATCTGAGGCCAGGCCTCAATGACTTCACATAGTTTGGTTATGAAAAGTAAAAAATTCCCTGTTCTCTGCAAGCACCTACTCATGTTATCTTGTACTTCTCTGATACTACCATCAAATACTTCAGACACATATACCTCCCCTTAAACTTTGGAAAGGCTGATGACTCTAAAACAGCAGTAATAGAGTCAATGCCATTGCCATTTTATAATTTACAATTAGCATTTTGTCAATGTTTTGAATTTGACCAAGGAATATCTTTAAAATGTTTGAGCATATTACAGATACTCAGTAGCTTCTGTATACTGTGGATTGATACATAATATTAGATGTCACCTACTGAATGGTCCAACTGACTTACTATCCATCACAAACAATTTTATCTGTACTATCCCAGAGGTGCATTTCCTAGGAGAAGTGAATTAAGGGGGCCGTGGTCCCCCATGAACATTGTCTCATATATGCTTTAAAATGACTTGATCTGTTTGCTGCTCATTTTTCTCTCGCTGTAATTGCTTTCAGATTGCCTTGGGACAAAAACTGTTCACTCCTAGCCTCCCACTGACTTTCAGAACAAACAGTATCAACTGCTTTTCTAATGTTATAAGCATCTCTGATGCACAAAACAAAAACTAAGCAAGAAAAAAAGCTCGGTGCTTTAATCAGTAAAAATTACTTCTGTTTGTAGTTAGCAATCTCTAGACTACTCCTTAAATTAAGGAGTTCTTGAACATGGTAACTCACTTTGTCTCTCCCATCCTCTAGTGATGATATTAGCAAGTCAAGGTTGACACATAAGATAGAAGCACTGAAAATTTGACTTCTCCAGAGTAATAGTTTGTCTTCAGATAAACAGAAAATAAAATTCCATAGAGCTGTCAAGTTGGCAAATCCTACCAATAAAATAACTGAATGCTTCCTGAATCCACTTAAGTTTGAATACGATTGATTAACTCTTTTTCCAGGCCCTTCTGTCTGCCATTCCCTCAGATTTGTGGGAGGAGAATCAGCTAAGTTTGAGGAGAACAGAAAAATGCTGTCCTTGCAATGTTATTAAGCTTTTCACATATTCTGTTGAAAGGGATGCCCTTTGCGAATTCATCAGAGTCTTCAGGGCTCTAGTGAGGGAAGGATACTGCTTGATTTATGGAAATCTAGAGAATTCATGTCTATGAGATTTTGTATGTTAATCAATGCCATTTTCCTGAGATCTAACTCAATTATTCCTTTTTAGAAAGTCAGAAAATAAGAGGACTTCCAAGCAGCAGAAGACTTCTAATATGTTCCCAAGGGCAAGAGACAATTTAAGGAAACCTGACACCAGAGTAATTCTTCGTACCAAGAATCTTCTCTGCAGATATGAAAAGCAATGAAGCTTGGTAAAAGGTTATGTTTGTCTGAAAGTGGAAGCTTGCTTCTGGACCGTCGTCACCATTCCGAGAATAGTGAACAGGACTTTCTAAGAATGGGGGTTTGTTAATGCTACCTAGAYGACATGTCTTAGGACAATGACTTTTGTTTAACTGTATGCTGATTTCTATTACCTGAATTCAAACCTTTACAGGCAAATAGAGTGTGGTTTCATCCCAGTAGTTCCAGAGCTTATGGCTGTTATCATTTAATTTGTGCTATGGAGTTGTGGAGTCCCATCATGCTCATGGAATTCTGGAAATCTCATTAAAAAATTCAATAKTCTGACATTCATATCATTTGCAAAGCTAAATTCTTTCACATAAATATGGGAGAGGATCCATGCATGAGTCATTCCAGTAAGATTTTTGCAAGGTCAAGTAGTCTAGTATATTTTTTAACTCTCCCATTGACTGTTATGGTATTTTTATGATCATAAACAATTCAGCTTAGGAATACACAYGAAAAGAGTGTTTTCTTGCTTTTATAAGGACATGTTTTCATCACAATTTTCRTGATATAAAAGGAATCTAGGTTGGGCAACTTAGACAAGAGCAATGGATTTCAAGTGGAATTTTCCATGGAGGCTAACTCCCAGGACATTTTATTGAAAGATTCACAGTAAACGACATATTTTCCAAAGTCCCAGTATAGTAGTTGAGAATTATAGGAATGCATGAGAATCGCACCTTTCATTTTAAATTATGACTTCCTAGAAATTATGATAATAGGAAAAAGTGTAAAACTAGAACCCTGTTACTTCTAAGAATGTAAGAACAGTGGGAAAATTCAGAGAATAAAGCATTCATTTGTTTAAAACTTAAGATATTTATCCCTCCCTATTACTTTTGCAAGAGTGGCTCATGACTTTTAGTTTACAGAGTTAGTAACACTTATTTTCTAAACCAGAATTCTGAATATCAGAAGTGTCATAGGCAGTGCAATGCACACGTTCAATCTCAACTGTTTCTTTGCTTCTGGATTATTTTGGCAAAATTCCTCCTTTTCCTATTAATTTAAATAGGAAATTTGTATCTAGATCTTGCAGTCTATTCTGAAAACACTGAAGCCTTAAGACATTTCCTTGCTGTTTTGTCACTTTATTTACTTTGAACTCTCCAATTCTCCATCTGTAGTTATCTAAAGAAAGAGTCATAGATCAAAGGATCATTGTACTCTGAGAAAGTTAATGGCCTTTGATCATGAAGAGGTGCATTTTTTTCAGGCAGCACTGACGATCCTCCCTTTCTCTCCCACATTCCCCCTTATATACATGCAGTTTATTCCAAAAAGATGTTAATGGGTGCTTCTGCCACCTCCCTTCTGAACTGACTCACAGAACTACATCTGCTTAGTAAGWATCAGCCATCCTACCACTCCTGCGGTTCCCTACCTGTCCACTTCTTCCTATTGTATATTTTCATCCTTTTCCATTTTCTGTTTCCTACACATGCTTCCATCTCTTCCACTTCCTTCTCTGCTTCAATTTTCCTTTCTTCTGCACCCATTCTAAGCTGCCATATTTTTTCCACTCTTATTTAAGAAAAAATGCTGAACAAGAGAGTGGTTAACATTTTGTGTTTGTAGATAAGGATGAGGAGATTAAGTGATTTGCCTAAGGCCACACAGGAAGCCTGTGGCAGAAAGGTGAATCGATTTTAAGACTCTGTGATTCAACAGACTCATAAAGGAAGTCCTATTTGGAGAATGCATGTTTAATATCAAATCAAAGTTTGAATCCAAATGGAAGCAGCTCTAATTACAGGGCTACTTTTATCTGTTAGTTTGATCTTAGTACTATCAGACACATGGGCTGTGTCTAGACTTACCAGGTGGAGCAGTCTACACTACCGGCCTGACTCATATGCTGGCTTTTCTTTCCTTGGGTCTCACTTACAACATGGCTGAGGCACACCCCCAGTCCCAAGAGCCAAGAAAGGTGCAATCCCAGTGTAATCATGCAGGGGTGAGTGTCAGAGCTCAAGCTGTCCAAGAATTGTTTCTGAGAAGTATGAAGTTCTCAAAGACTTGGTCTGCGTCAGTCTGATCATCATAATAAGACTAAWTTTTTTTCTTCTTTTTTAACAAAAAATACTTTTCTTAAACATAATGTTTCATTTGTGTTAAGTCAAACCACAAGTTTATTTGAGGTTTTGTTGGTAGGGCTTTTGGTAGAGTGTAGGTGTTTGCTTGTATCATATTTGTTAATGTAATGATAAACAAAGCTGTTTACTTGTGCCCCTCAAAACAGAGTCTAATGTTGCTTTCTGTAACACTCCAAACCATAATATCATTATCTTTGGCACAGAGCTACTAGCAAATTTGTGCCTATCCACAAAAATTACCTCTGCAAAACCCTTGAAATCTAAGAGCTAATACAATGCTTTGGCCTGACACAGGGTATCTCTGTTCTCACAGCCAACAGAGAAAGTTCTTTTTAAAAAGAAAACAACAACAACACAAGTTTATGATTCACTTTCAGACTTTGTTCAGCTAAATGACTTGTTTGTGCACTATGGAAGGAAAACAAGAGATTCCAGAAACTTGCACACACAGCACGTCCTTGTTTATGCCTTTCAACTGTATAATAAATGCACCCATAAATATGTAAGGGAAGGGTCAGGCAATCTTTCAGTGAAGCTTTTCCAGTTATCTGTCTTCTACAGAGAAGAAGCACTGTCTGCTATAAATGAAGCCTTGGTACTTGATTTTAATCTTAAATTGTGTAATAGCAGGAAAGTGTTGTGGGTTTTTTGAGTTTTGGGTTTATTTTTCAGTCCTGAAAYCTGACTCAAACTGAAAACATGACTACAACTTTGAGCTGGTTTAGGAAAAACAATAGAAAGAGCCAGGAATTCAAGACAATATTTTTTCCCCTGAGATTTCTCATTCAAGAAGACTGTACAACTTCAAAAGAAGTTTTAACATCTATTTATCTCCAGTTTCCAGTCTAGCAGAGTAAAAAAAATCTTCGTAGTCACATTAAAGTGTTTTATTAATCTGTATATCCTTATTTAATTCATATTAGTTCTTTGTTTTACTCCTTCTGCCATGTCTTTGTGTGTATGTTCTCTTGCCTGCCATATAACATTTAAGTCAGAAATATCCACTCACTCAAAGAGACTTGATACGGGAAAAGCTGAGTGAGGATGTAAAGAATGAAATCCATACTAGGTTTTTCAGAGAGGCTGAACCATGCCAAACAGCAAATTACTTATGATAATTTAAGCAAAGTTGAGGGAATTTTGGTAGGTGAAATCCAATAGATTTTTCTTGGTGTGGAATCTGGTATAGATGGGTAACCTTTSAAAGATTGTTGTTATTTAACTTATTTTAACACCTCGATATTCCAACTCACTGAATAATGGACAAATACCTAAAGAGAAATATTTCCTATCCTAAAAAACTGATAATCCTGGATGAAAGAAAGTCATATAATAACACACTATTAGGGATACGTTAAGAGCTATGCTAAGACTTTAATATAAATACTGTATATAAGAAGGAAAGAAGATACTACAGAGGATCAATATAAAGGAATAATATGAGTATAAATACACAGTTCTGTTCTGAGATTTCAGGACAAATTATTCATTAATTTATGTGTACATAATGAAAAATAATCAAGTGATAAGTCAATATAGATTTATTAGTACAAATCGTAACACACTAGTCTAATGTCCTTCTTCACYCAGACAGCTGGTCTACTAGATAAAGAACTAACACAGAATTATTCAGAGAAGGCATTGCATGCAATATATCTTGTCTTTACCRTAGCTTTTCAAACTATCCTATGTTGCATTTTTGGAAGAAAATTGGGAAATATGGTTTAGATTAAATCCACACGGTAAAATTGGTGGATGTCACTTGAGGAAAAAACAGACTCTTGGGTAGTTGCAGATTGCTTCCTAGTCAAATTGTCTGGAATACACTGAAATAGTGCTTTCCTCTATGTGTTCTGAGCCTAGTTATATTCAGTATTTTAGTTCATCAGTTTGGACAAGTGCCTGAATTATCTGTGCCACCATGTTCAGTGCCTAGTGACGTAGTCCTAATGTAGGTTCCCAGTCTAACCAAAGGAAAGTTAGGCAGAGAGGCTCTTCCTCCAGCTGCTTTCAGAGGGAGCCATTTTTTCATCACTGGCTAGTGGAAATGTAGGCATTTATTTTAGRAGGAGAGCTTTAAAAAGCTCCTAAAGTGTTGATGTTTAAATCAGGAAAGCTGGATGCCATCCCTTAATAATGAAATAGAGTACACTTCTGGAATTCTTAGATAGYTTCAAAGCTGTTGGAGAAGGGGTGTAGAATTTGAATAATCTCAATTAATTAGAGAAAGTACTTGAAATCACAAGGTGAAATTCAACAAAAACAAGTGCACACATCAACTCTTAGGAAACATTCCGTTGCACAAATACAAAATCAGAAATACCTGTTCAACTGCCACGCTGCAAAATGAAAAAAAAATACATGAACTGAAAACATTACTGTTGAAGAAAAGACAAACCTTATCCTAGAACAAGCTAATATATATGTGGAATAGGAGGCAAGACCACAGCCCTACCAGCGTAGACCTGTGTTCATCATCCTTTTCCCCAATACTTTGAGAAAAATAGATGAAAATGCTAGGGTCAAGAAGAGAAACATAAGAAAGGTGAGAGAAAGCCTGAACTATGAGGAAAGGCTAAAGGATGCTGTAAATATAGTTGATCCTGAAAGAAGAAGAGGAAGAAATGGTGGAGATGCAGTAGATGACTCTCTGMCCCATTTTTTCTGTGATACTGTGAATTGAATTTTCCTGTTCCTTCRGTCTAGAAAAGAGAAGACTGTGGGGACATCGATGTAACTCTCCCCTGGTATGTCAAGTAGGATCAAGAACTAGATGAAAAAGTAATAAAGAGCTTGGTGATCGATTGCTCTCCCTATGAATCCACAGGTAGGATGGTACGACAAGAAGAAATCGAAATAAGTTACAGTAAAAAAGGTATAAGTTAAA
Organism: Rhea americana; assembly: GCF_003343005.1. Lineage (NCBI taxonomy): Eukaryota > Metazoa > Chordata > Aves > Rheiformes > Rheidae > Rhea > Rhea americana. The sequence continues at coordinate 3,800,730 of NW_028186668.1, forward strand.
TTTTTTTTTTTAACTGCAAAGGATCAGTAAACAGGCTTTTGATTTTTCTCCACTGGAGGATTTTAATAACTGGTTAGACAAACATCTGTCAGAGTGTAGTCATGTATTTACCACTCAGATGTAGACTAAAAGACTTGCTGAGATCCTTTGTACTCCTGTTCTCCTTTGATACAGTAAATACACAAGGAGAAATAAAGGGTATGAATCAAAAGCTTCATTATTCCCATTTGATAAATGAAAAATTGAGCTATATAAAGGGAAAGTAAATTACACATGGTCACGTAGAAGGTTTATGGCAAAGAGCCAGGGACTGCAWGAAAATTTAGTCTGGAATTTATTCACAAAACCATCCTCTCTCTCATTTTAGATATGTATTCAAATATCTGGATGTCTGGGTGTTTATCTGAAGCCAATCAAAAGTGATCTTTTCCTTCAAACTATGGGTCTTTGCACAACGTGCGTGGCTCCCTTCTTGAGGGAAGGGCTGGCAAGTCTCGTCTCCTCTCACACCCATGACATCTTTATGGGTATTCAGCTAAGAGGCTTGCTGTCCCCTTTTAAGTCTACCACCAAGCTTGACTGGTAGGTGAGTCTCACAGGATCCTGCATGATAACAGATARAACACTTCACATTTTGGACCATTTAGCCCCAAGGTACATTTCAAGTTACGAGAGAAGGGTCAGTGGGGCACACTCACATTGGGATCACCTGGAGCACTGGAATAGGCAGGCTCTGGACTCTGCTCAGAACACGCTCTGCTCATATTACAAGGCTCTATGAGATTTAAAAATCTCTGTCTGTCAGAAATTTCCTGTTCAGACAAAAGCTAATCCAGTTATGTAAGGAGGTGTTAAATGTACACGGAAAAAATATGTTTTTCCAAGAAGCCAGGCAGTGATTACATTTGCTAAATCTGCAGTCATTTTCCAGTAACAAATAAATAGTCAAAGACAGCACATTCTGTGAAAAAATAATAATGTTGAACTAAAAGAGGCATTTGCCATTTCAAATCAATAAAATGTAGTTCCTAGTATTTTTATGTTAAATAAAAACAAAGACTTGCCCAAAGAAAGCAACAGCTAAGCTGTTTGTTTTTATATTCTCTTGGATCCTCAGATCTCTTCCAGAGAGATTTGTGGATAAACAGGTTTGTGTATGAAAAAAATCTGTTCATTACTGCATTAGCTATATTTATGGCATTTTGGTTTCAGACGAAATTGCTTTTCAGACATTTGTTTGTTTAAAATTAGGGGGATGCACAGCTTAATGGATAAAAGCAAAGGACTAAAGTGACATAAACGGGCTTCTCAAAAGCTCACTTTCAAGTAATAGTTTCAAATCTTTAGTTTCATTGTGAAGCAATTCATCTTAAAACTCAACAAAAAARGGTCAATAAACATTAAATACGTAAACTCTTTTTTTTTTCTTCCTGCTTTCTGTTGCATTTGACACTATTCCAAATGAAGGCTGCTGATACTGTTTTCACAGGATTCCAAAGGACTGGTGAAAATACCTTTAAATAACACCTTAACTCCCATCTGTTTTCAAAAAACTTCATTTGTTTCAGGACACACAGATACTCTAATACTGGTCCTCCTTTGCATCGTGTTTAAGAGAGACGCAAAGCGTGGTGTAACTGTTTTGATTGGTGTCTAGGATTATGTCCATCTTTGAGAGTAACCTGCCTCTATACTTCCAGGTAAACACCAGAACACATTTTGCATAATGATTCTGCATTTTTCTTTATCTCTTCTCAATGAAGAAGTTAATTGAGGGGGAAGAAGGAGACTTGGCAAACAATAGTACATATACGTCTACACCCAACTGACAACTGTGCTAATAGACTTTTTAAAAAATGAGTTACACATCACTGACTTGACATAAAACAGCTGTGTCCAGACAGAGAGCACTAAAACATACCACCTGGCAAATGATATATTCTTTATGGATAACAASTATTCTTCAGGAGACCAGAGATGTCACTTTTTCTGCTTTGTTGATGACTGATAGCCACCCATTGAATGAGAGTGTACTTTTAAATTGGAAAGCATCTGATTCAACTAATGAATATCCTTATGTTCATGCATGGGATGGGTAGAATTAAAAGTCAGAGGATATTCTTCAATTGAAGTTCTCTGCATAACAAGAACAGTTTGGGGGGAGTTGGTTATTTTTTCTCCCAGTGGGCTTATTTTTACCTCACTTGATAAGATAAAATTTCTTTCTTGCAATTGGATTAATGCAAAGTACCCATGCCCTAGGGGATATCTCTCATCAGTTATAGTGACAACAGAGAAAATGATCAAAATATTGGTGAAGAGAAATGGAAGGTTAGCCTGAAGACAAAAGGTTTGAGGATTTCTGAAAAAAGTCCTCTCCTCATAACAGGAGGGCTACAGGTTTAATGTCTATTCAGAACAAGTTCCTTTTGCAGACTGCAGTGAAACACCTCTATGGAAAAAGAAGTTAAGCTGAAATCCTGTCTAATGAAACCTGCAGTCATCTGCTGACTGCGAGCAGYGGCTAATCATGACCAAATGTCCTTAGGTTTTGCAGCCTACATAAAATCCTCTTTTCTCATGCATAATAGAGATCCTATTATGATTTCCCCTTTCGTCTTGCATTTCATATTTCCCTAGGCTAGGGAAGCACTATTATTATTTCCCCTTTTGCCGTTGTCTTTACGACTTGTATTGTACTGACTGCCTGGAGTGTCTTTCTTCTTCCCTTCCTACAATGTGGACTACAAAGCAGGGAACCACTTTGACTTTCTTTTCACTATTCATTTATAACTGTATGTTTTATAGTGCCAAACTTTAACAGAAAGCACTGACTTCTTTTTAAATAGTAGGGTTGAAAGATTATCCATTTCCAGTGCACTAGCCCATCCCTTTTTAGAGCAGCAAGTGTTTATCTAGTAACAGTACAGAGTCCATTAAGTAGCATGCAAATGTTCTCCCACTTTGCTTCACATTCCCAGAAGGGTGCAGAGAAAGCATGCTCAAAAGAATAACTTCTTTTCCTAGAATTCCAAGATTCTCCAGTTTCTCTAGGGCTACTTATCTCTTTCAAGAATAAGTGTATTATGGGCTATAGGTGTCAGATCCTTAAGAATTAAAATCAGTAAATCTTTCCATTAATTTGAAGGTAACATGGTATTTATGAATATCCAGCTTGTATAGGGGAAGGCTGATGCTGAGCTCACATGAGTGTCACACTAGCAAGTACATGAGTGTAACATTGCAATGAAATCATCACAGGCCTTGACAGCGTATTTATGTGTTTACATGTAAACAGAATATCCAAACAGAATTCCTATAAGATTTAAGGTTACAAAACCACCCATTCTACCACTTAGGCTAGTTTTATTTCTCTAACAAAATAATGTGACCTTCTGTTACGATGCACTGCATTTTCTGGCCTATATTAAAAGGAGATTTTTGTCAGTCTGTTAATTAAGAAAACCGTAACATARACTGTGGGGTTTAAATTTTGCATATAATGTTCCTTAATAATGTAAAATCCATATAGCTTGATATTATCACTGCAATTCTGCTAAAGAAACAAGATAATAGAGGGTAATTTGTGAGAGTTTTGCGTATTATAAATAGAAGAATACTCTGTTTTGCTTGAGAAACCATCCCTCTTTTCACAATTAAAGTTGAATATGACATTCTTACTAGTTTTRCATTTAGGAAGAGGAAAGTTTTGAACCAAAACACAGGTACTAAGTTCAAATATCTGCATGCTGAGACATCTATTCACTCATGCATATAATGCAAAAGTGCCCATAGTAAGATTGAAAGAAAGGTTTGATTTTCATGCTTTATACACCTGCTTCATCTAGCAAATAACAGCCTTGCTTTTCAAGGCAGATTGTTTTAGACCTAATAAGGACCGGATCCAAGAATGGCTAGTGACCATTTTAAAACTTAGGTGTGTTTTTCTGGAAAGTGTAAAAATAGTGTTATTAAAGTGTTTTTTAAATTGGAAAAGTGCACATATACATAGACAATGGGATGATTCTCTATTTAGGATATCAGAACTCTCTTTTGGTATAAATCAGGAACAGACAAAGCAAAATGTTATTGTTACCATTATTTGATGATGTTAACTGTATSACCACCTTTTCCGTGACAGACAGATCTAGTTGTCACTACAATTTAAGAAGCTCAAAAAAAAAAAAAAAGAATAGGAATCTTTGTAAAGTGCCACTGTTTGTGGCTAGGGGAATTAAAGAGTAAGCAAATTAGAAAAGAAAGACAGTGTGTTCAAGGGGCATATTTGCTGCAGAGTGTGAGGGGCCCTGACTCCAGCTCTAGTGTCCTAGCTGAAGAATATGCAAGAACAAAGGGCATTCATTAAAAAAAAAAAAAAAAAAAAAAAAAAAAAAAAAAAAAAAAAAAAAAAAAAAAAAATGATATTTTATATTTGTACAGTCATCTTAATCTAGAAGACTGCTAAAAGTTACTTTCATAAATATATGTATAAAATACCTGTGGAGGCATATCACTTTCACTGTAATGGGTGACAGTATGCTGACTATACCATGGTTTTCAAGACTGCAGCATACAATTTTTGGAAACATCTCTTCTAGTTTATTAACAGTACTCGRAGATCTCTGATGTCCAAGCTACTTTTCCAATACATGTGTGTACAATAATTGAGGTACATCATCTTTCAGTTATAATTATTTCACTTCCAAGGCATAAATAAACATATTCTTTTGTGAGTTCTGAACCTCTCCRCGGCTCACTGAAGTTGATTTCCAAACGGTATCGCAGGAATTGCCTACTATAATTTGCCAGGGCTCAATTTCGTGCTCAGCTCTGCTGCCTAGATAGTGAAAGGGCTTGATATGGGCTGGCTATCAGGTACGTGCCGCACCTCTGGACTCTGCCATTCCGCGCTTGGCTTACCTGGAAGCAGAGATTGTTCCCTCTGTGCAAACAAACCTGCAGGAGCAAACATCATATCCTTGGCTCATGGTGGTTGTGAGTCACTTTTTGTTGATGGGGGGTGGTTTGAAATGTGGCATGGTTGCAAGTAAACTGCTTTGGTTTTGTTTTGTTGTTATTCCATGAAAAGACTATAACTACCATCCTTAGCATTTTCGGAGCTCTCTACAAGCTAATCTTTGCAACACTGGTGAGGTAGGCAAGCATAATTAACCTTATTTCAAAAGACGTGGAAGCCAGGATATAAAAGAATAAGTCACTTGCCCAAGTCCACAAGGTAAGACAGGATCTGAATCCAGAAGTACCTGATGCTAGACAAACTGGTAACATATTGGACAAGCTGCTTCTTTAGCCCTTTCTCAACTACCCACTCAAAAACAAGTAGGACAATAAAACAGCAGCAAAAGTGTAGGTCTTCGGGGCAGACTGAAGCTCAAGATTCAGAAGCGCCTGCCCTCAAGTCAGAGGGAGTTTATGATKAGAGCATACAGCACAGCTAAGCTTCATGTCTTACTCCTATTTTATKGCAAGACATTGTTAGAATTGAGCAAGGACTTAATATAAGAAAACTATGCCAAATAGCTTACAAATTTTTCATTTTTTCTCTGCAGTAATAGTCACCACAGCTCTCACCTGCTATCATTTTCCTTTACCTCTGTCCTCAGGTCTGCTACATCCCTCTTCCCTGTTATTTGTTTCTACCCTCAAAATCTCCCTCAGTTACTTATCTTTACCTTTCCCCATTAAACTCTTTCTCTGTGTTGTCTTTTGCTTGAAAGCCACACTTAACTGACTTTACAGGCTCCTATTTCCGCCCCTTACCCCATCCCCACCTGGGAAACCTCCAGCTCCTTCCCCGCATGAGGCAGCCCAGAGATATCTCACATTCTTGCTGCCACTTCAGTGCTACTCACGCCGCAAGCACCTGACAGTACACAGACACCCAGCGCTGACCCCAGGGTCCGGGTGGTCTTTCTGCTCATTTGTCTGCCAGAGTGCGGGAACGTCTTTACACGGTCAGATTATCTGGGGAAAGAAGGGAGAAGGGACTGTTAATTTAGCCTGAAATTATTACAAATGCATGAGAGGAATCTGGGAAAAGTAAAGGGGATCATATTGTGTCCTAGGAAAAATTAGGGTGGCTGCAGTTTTGCCAGGGAAAGGGCAAATGAGGTTTGCCAAAAGAAGAACTTGGCCAACTTGACCCATTTTTAATTAAAACTGATAATGTCTTTCTCTGCAGTATGACTCTGCATATGCAGAGTCTTTCCATTTTAGAACTAGAAGAGATCATTTTGTCTTTACAACTATTTTGTGTAATTATTTAGATGTTTAACCCCAAAGCAGGCCCACTGAGAATTACTATTTACCTGCACACCAGTCCTGACAAATTATAATACCTAGGAGGCATAAGAAAATACCAAGGAGAGGTTAAAACCTCTGTTAAGTTTACACAGTTTCACTGAATATCTTATGTTTTTTTTCTTTGTTAAACATTTAAGAACGACCACTTCATTTCATAGATTGATGAAACATATAATGTATGAGATATATTTACAAAARCACATACCTATGTATGTGTATTTTGCAGCTGTATGTATATAGGCATGTATTTATGTGTGCAAATGTGTGTGGAGATAAATATAGAGAGGTATGATATTTGTAAAAATTACCCCGTTTTTAAAGTTAACATCATAACTGTTGAATAATTCATTCTAGAAACCTCTCTTCGCAAAAAGTATAGTAATTTATCTTTCAGTAGAGTGTTTTCAGCTTCCTCATTTAATTATGAAACTGAAACCTCTCTCTTCACAGATATTATTCTGGCAACAAATATCTATGCAGTGGTTCCCAGGCAAATACCCTATGCCTGAATCAGCAAACAGGTTTGGAAGAGATGATTGCAAAGGAAATATAAATGTATCCTCTCACATCTGGGTTGCTGCTTTATACCTCGTTGGGTTTGTTAGTCACTGAATGGCATAATATGTTGCCAAAGCAGTAGTTTTCATTGGCACTAGATTTAATTTTTTGGAAATATGAAAAAAATAATTCTGAACTCTGTCATATTTTATAGGATTTCAAGGAAGTAGTTCTAATGGTCTCAGATTTTATTCTTTTTCATGGTTTTCCTCTCTTCCAGTAATCTGTTAATTAATGGTTGATTTGGCCTAGTTTAGCAAGTCTTTTGCAAACAGAAGGAAAATCAAATACATTAAAGAAAATATGGCTGAGAAGTCATAATTCAGCAAAATTATATATCTGAGAATTGCTTCTTGAAAAAGAAACAAATTGAAATTCTGAATGTGAAAAATTCTGAAGTTCATGGATATTTGCACCTGAATCTAAATTAATAATAACCACTCAAGGAAGAGACCTAGTAACGGCTATGAATAGGCCAGTGAAAAACTCTGTTCAACACGTAAGTCAAAACAGCAAACACAACAAAGTTGCAGAATGCCTTTCCCTGAAATTGTTGTAATTACTATTTCTACATCAGGAGTATATCCTGATCCGGAGTACAGAAGAAGAAAATGATTAGAGACATAGATAGGCCACATGACTGCTGCCATATTAAGTGACCTGAATAAAATCCATGGATCCTTCAGTAACCTGAGGAACAGTAGCAACTCCTCTTTGAAGAGACCAGGCTGGATACAGAACGAMAGGGAAAGAAAGGAAGGGGAGAACAAAACGTGCAGTAAAGAAAAGCAAAGGCCTCAGAGACTACTGAGATGAAGAGGCCATGAGAGAATGGAAGGAACTAGGAGCAAATGAGATGCTTTTATTTAAATAGTTCAAACTCTGAAAGGAAAAGGGGAAAGGGAAAAAAAGAAAAGGAAAAAGGAAAAAGGAAAAAGGAAAAAGGAAAAAGGAAAAAGGAAAAAGGAAAAAGGAAAAAGGAAAAAGGAAAAGAAAAGGAAAAAGAAAAGGAAAAAGAAAAGGAAAAAGAAAAAGAAAAAGAAAAAGAAAAAGAAAAAGAAAAAGAAAAAGAAAAAGAAAAAGAAAAAGAAAAAGAAAAAGAAAGAAAAAAAGAAAGAAAAAAGAAAAAGAAAGAGAAAGAGAAAGAGAAAGAGAAAGAGAAAGAGAAAGAGAAAAAGAAAAAGAAAAAGAAAAAGAAAAAGAAAAAGAAAAAGAAAAAGAAAAAGAAAAAGAAGAAGAAGAGAAAGAGAGAAAAAGAAGAAGAAAAAAAAGAAAACTCTCAGCTT
>NW_028186668.1:3808906-3819008 GCF_003343005.1 Rhea americana
AAAAGAAAAAGAAAAAGAAAAAGAAAAAGAAAAAGAAAAAGAAAAAGAAAAAGAAAAAGAAAAAGAAAAAGAAAAAGAGAAGTGACTGGCCAATTTTCAAGAGATTGTTAAGTCCACCTTTAGTCCACCTTAACTGATTCAACTAATTCACATTTTTTTGCTCTGTTTCAGAGATTTCCTTACAGTTGTTCCCTGGAAGTATAGCCTGATACATTCAGAGGGCTGTTTTTTTCTTCTCCAGATATCAGATGTGTAGTAAACAGAAAAACCTTTTGCATGGTAAGAGCTATTTAATTGCAAAGTATCAGTAACAGATAAGCACCTCCACAGAGATTGCTCCGTTCAAAGCACTGTGGAAGCATTAGCTAATTATGTTAAGTGTTATTGCCTCCATTCTGCACAGGGACATTGGGCGGGCAGAGGAAATACCACACCCAAGAAGACAAAGTTCACAGGGTTCATAAGCCTTTTGAGTGTACTGCCTCTGAGTTTTACAGATCTGTTTACTAAAAATATGGAACATTTTTGTTTATGAAAAATGAGGATTAATAATTTACCTGGAACATTAGGCCCTTTGTACCGAGTGTACAGTAGCACACATTTCAAGTGTTTGAACTTTTTGCAGACAACTCACAAAGTCTGAATTGGCACACCAGCCGATAAATACACATACATGCTGACAGTACTTGCAGGGAGATGTTAAAGGCAGAGATAAATCTTCATTTAAAGTATGTTTCCTGTTCCATGTAGTAATGGTAATTGCATGCTAAGTCACTTGGTCATCTGTACTGCGTGAGATTTAGCTGCRCCTGTCTTGTGGGTAAAGAGGATTATAAGCTTAAACAAGCAGCATCCTTCTGCTTTCTTCTTCTGTCTTTTTTACTGAAATACATGTGGATACCAATAAGAATATCTATTTCTAGTCACCTGCGCGCGCGCGTGTGTGTGTATATATATATATATATATATTCATACACATTATATATATGCAAACATATAAAAGTTTTGTGCAAGTTCCAATTTTGTTTTGGTGACAAATGATTCTAAAGAGTACTTTTTTATTAAAAAAAGAAAAATTCAAGCATTTTCTTTGCCATCTCTTTTCCTCAATGTATTAGAAACCTCATTTCTGTAGGTGCTTAGCTGCTTCTCTTAAAAARATCCAATTTCCTACAACCTGGAGCTTGCCGCCTCACCTAAAATCAGCTGTTTCAAATCAGTCTGTTTGAAGTCATTCAGAAGTCCTAGGTGCTTTGCAAAATCAATACCTTTTAATAGACCTTCCTGCATATTCTAGGTCATGCTCCTTGACTTCCAAAAACCAAAGAACAGATGCTGCAGACAGCTAATATTATATTCCATGTGGGCATTTTCACCAGACTCACTCTTTCTCTACCCTCTCCGTTACTTATCTCTCTCTCTCTCTCCCTCTCTCCCTCTCTCCCTCTCTTTTCTCTAAGATTTAGAAACACAGAGACAAATGCTGATCTCCTGAATTCTGGCTGTCAGTAAACAAACTAGCCCTGGCACATTGCTGGATCTAATCTGTGATGAGCCCGATAGTAGGATGATGTTATTTTATCAATGATAATCATTCACGTCATTATTTATGCATCATAAAATGCTAATCCAAGGGCTTTTCTTAACGTCATTGACTTTAGCTATATAATTTTGCTATTTAGTTAAAATATAACTATATATTTAGCTGTATAATTTAGGCCCTGAAATTCCTCAAAACAACTCCACACTTAACCTCTAAAGATGGAGCAGCCCCTCTTGAATCACGGTTTCCTGACCACCATCTTCTTTGTTTTGTGTACCTAGGCACACACACACACATATATTTGTACACATTTATATGTATAAAAGCTTCTCGATAGCAGATGTTCTTCACAAAGTTCCAGCTTCTCTCCTGGTAATTCAAAAGATTAGGTGAGAATTTCAGCCTTCACTTCTGACACAAAATTGCAAAGGAAAGACTGACAACATGATCAGAATATATCTTAAGTTCTTTAGAATGCCAAAACAAGGGCAAAATAAAATTGAATAGCATTTCTGAGTTCTTTTGTTCACTAATCACCCAGTGTCTGAGCCAATTACATGATTTAGAGACCTGACTGAAGACTATGGCTTGCTTAAGGCCAGACGTACCATGGTAGAATTACTGYTATGCCTAAAGCTAAGTGTATACTTCAGTATATTTTTGGTTTAGGTCTGTACTCATATTTGCAAAAGAGAAGTTGTACTTTTTAACGAGGGACTGCATGGCACTCTGGTTATCCTTGGGGAAATAACTTCATTTATCCTTATACATCTGTTTCTCACACAGAGGCAGCCAGTTCCAACATGCCTGTGTACCAGAGTGAAACCTTGCTTTTGGTTACTGCCACTGGGATGAAGAGCCAGAGGAAACCCTCAAAAAGTGGGTCTTTTTGCTATGAACTATGTAGAGAAAAGGGAGGGAGGCAACAAGAGCTATTGACGCTGCTGACAGCCACCCTGTACAAAAGTAACCACTGTGCTGTGTATACTGTTCTCAGTCTCGGCAGCAACAAAAGGAGATACCCAGACAGATAAAGGAGGAGGGCAAGCTGTTAAGGGTAAAACAAATGTTTCTTGTCTTCTTAGGAGTAGTCAGACTTTATTCCACCTGGATTGCTTTCCTAGACTGGCTTATGCCTCTGGCAGAGTGCAGATGGGGAATGAAGGGTTTTTTTTATTACTTGCTACTCTGTTTGTACAGGGACAGCCCAGATCTGGCTAGGCTGAGACATGGATATAGCAGTATGAGGCACATCAGTGTTGATAATAAGAGTGTTAGACAAAAGCAAGCCATCTCAGTTTACTAGATTTCCTCAATAAATTGGGCCTGTGCTTAAACAACCATGTTCATGGTTGCAGAAGATGGGGGCTTTCGTCTGCAGTGTCAACATCTATCTCTGAGATAGACAAGCTAGATTTTTCATGTGTAGAAAGAAAGTCAGTGAAATACATAGGTACCCTTAGGGACATGGTTCATCTCACCAGATATTGACATTTAGCTCTGGTCGAATGAGTTCCATCCAAATGCACTTTTGCTGTCTAGTACTTAGCACCCTTAGAGAAGGTGCCTTAGAGGCTATGAAGCAATTTATTGGCACAGAAGCCCAAGATACATGACAGGTGAGGTGAAAAAGGTGTCTCATTGGAGATGGAGCCAAGTCAAAAGCTGATSCTGGTGCCCCATCCCGACTTCCTGTTAGTCACTGGTCTCTAAGTCACCTCTCTAGCACACGGACTTCATAAGGTCTACTAAATAGTGGAAGCCGGTTACAGGGAGTAGTGCAAGAGTGTAAGGGGAGACAAAGCCACCATCTCCCAGGCACTAAAATTTCTCAGTTATGGCCTTGAAAATCCCCCTGAGTTCGTATCTAACTTTTAGTAATGGTTTATCTGTAGCAGCACTCATCTGCAAGTTTCGGTGTTTCATCTAGCAAGAGTAAATAGCGAGTTTGTGAATACAGCCTACATGCATGTTCTAACTTGCAGTGGGATGCTGGAACTTAGACCAGACMAACCTCAAATGCAAGCAAAGCTCATACACGATAGGTACTGACTAGCAGACAAGAGCTTAGAAGGCTGGTTCTCATGGGCAGATTTTAATCTTTGCRTGCAAGCAATCTAAATTAGGGGACCTGCTCACTGTAAAATCAGACTATTACAGATTACAAGTCAGAGACTAATAAATAGAACTGATTGAATACTGAGGAAAATAATTGTTTGTAATTCTTGATTGGCTGAAAAGAGAATATAAAACTAATATTTGAATATTAAAGAAAATGTCAGATAACATCTATATTAATATAACTGTGGTACTTGAATGCCTCTGATGGTAAGCATACTGTTGCCTGAATATTTGGTTTTTCAGATTATTTCAGTGGCAATATATTCACATTCATAATATTTTTCCATTATTTTCAATTTTTAAAAATCTGAATGTGATTCAAAGTGGCACTCAATATGGCTAATAAAAACAAAAGCATTTAATTAGTCTTTTGTTTATTTTAAAATAAAATAGATTTCAATAATACATTTTTTCCCTTCAGATATCCCTAACTACCAGATGTTCTGTATTATAAAAAATGATACCTAGTCACTTTGCCAGGTTTCTGCTTGTGATAGGCTGGTAAATATAAAAAATAAGTAATCTTATCTGTTTAGTGTATATGAGAATTTCCCAGATTCCTAGATTCCCCAGATTTAGGAGTCAACTGTGCTTATTTACACATTTAAATCACTAAGTTTTTAATAAGCGATGTACATCATGGAAGGATGTTGTCTGAAAACAATGACATTCCTAAGCCTTGGCAACATCATATTGACCTTCTGCACTAGTTAAATGTGTTGGATGTTGTAAATGACATGGTTTTCTCTCATCCCGGAAGCAAGTGGTCTTGAGTCCTGGGGTTTTATATGGGAAAGGGAAGAGATGCCAGTTTTATATTTTAATCTAGAAATGTAGATATTTTAGTGGACTCGCACTGACCTTTGTGTGAATGTTTTTCTTCCCTAAGCAGCTGTAGTCTGAGCAATCTTTGCTCAGGAAACTGATCTAAGCATCATAAGGGGAAACAACATGTTACAGAGGAGCATTAGTGGAGCTGTTTCAAAAGTAAGCAACCAATGGATCAATGTCAAAAGATTTGGCTCATAATTTTGAGTTTTTGCCTCAAGTGGATTGGATGAAAGTTCATTTTAGGTCTTTCCAAACAAAGCCAATATCTCTCTCAAAGAACATGAAATGTCTCAAACATACTATAATTTCTGTTCAATATCTCAGCAAACTACTTAATTATTTTCGTATAAATTTTCTGTTCTCAAATAAGTCAGTTCAGGAAAAAAAGTGAAAACAAAAATGAATCAAGATTTAGGTGAACCTAATGCACCCCAGTGTACTTGCACGTGAACATAAATAAAGGAGAAAYCTAATGAATAAACTGTATTATAAGTCTCTGAATGGCATGCACACTGTTACTACAGCTAGATTTTTTTCACCTGAATTATTAAGACAATTTAGCTCATCTGAATTAGTCAATTTTAGTGCAAATATTATCTATGTCAAACGTCCTTTTGATTTCAGTCAGATTTGGCTAAGGCAAATCTTGCAAAATGAAAAATAGGTTTTCAGTACTAAGGCATCCATTAGTGAACTGGCCTTTTTTCTTTTTTTTGTTTTTTAAAGAAAACAAGTTGTATTGCAATACTTATACAGACTTAAAACATAAAATGAAAAACCTTCCTTCAAGACTCTTCAATGTATATTTTAGCTTTCAGGCTGAACGTTCCCAACGTTTTGTGTAACAGAGGATCTCAAGTGAGGAAAAGGCTAGACACAAATGCCATTAGCATTTGCTATTCAAATGGAAGTGTAGTTAAGTGGATGCTGAATTCCTGAGGAGCAGCAGAGAGAGCACAGACCTCTCTGAGGTCACCAGAGGAAATGAATTCATCTGCTTTATTTGAGGGTACTTGCAAATGAGAGAAAAAAAAATCCACATAATATGCCACCACAACCCAGCAAAACAAGCCATGCTAAGTATAGTACGTAGATCCAGATAAATACCAGCTCAAAGAAGTGAAACATTATTGAAAAATATGTGAGGCATATTATCTTGCTGCAGGTATTCGCCTATTCCCAGATGTCTGCTGCATACCATAGCTACAAAATATGTGTCTCCATTTCCATGAACCCACTCGTAAAGGTTTTTGCTTGGTTGATTTTTCAAGTTAATGATAGTCAAGGCACTTGGGAGAAAGATTTATGTCAGTGATACACAGGTTCAGCAAATTGTCAAAGAGTTTTGCTGTGCAATTAATCATCTTTTCTCCATTACAATTTGTAAGTGCCAAGCACATACAAGGAACCATTTTTATAATATAGATATCTCAGGTATGTAAGTGTTATATGAATCAGCTATAAAAAAATACAAAAAGTCCTTGCCACCACATAGATTTTTAAATCTTTCTCTGCATAGGACACCCTTGCAAAAATTGTGGAGGCTGTCACATTTAACCATCATAATTTTTATGACAGTACTTTAAGTAGATCTGCATCTTGGTTATATCTGTGCTCTCCAAGCTGCTTCAGCTAGAATTATGTACATTTTTTTTTTCCAGAGGGAAACCATTCCTAGTGAAAAAAACATGAGCAAAGGGATCATCTAAGAGCACTGGCTTGTTGCTGTTGTTTGTTTAAATAAAAGTAGGACTGAGGAAAGAGTCTGTACATACGGAGAGAYTAATGGTGCCTATTAATCCACTAATAGTGGCTCCCCTGGACCTTCTCCATTGCACTCAACCAACATGCTATTTCCCACAGTGAAGTGCAGAGACAAGAGGTTTTCTTCTYTTCTCTGTGCTTGAGCTGCTGCATTGCCTAGCAGCAGCCCTGAAATATGCCTTGATGTAGCAGTTTCTGTGAGATACTTTAGAGTTTTATAATTATTCTTTCATAACTATAACAAGCTTTTCAGGGAAGAGATGGTCTTATAGTCCAAGTCCCAAAACTGGACTTATGAGTAATGCAGATGCAGATTCCTAAGTCAGTTTGATTAAATTACCTGCCTGCCTCAGTTTCTCCCAATTTTTAAATACGCTTCATGTCAAGCTCCTCATTGCTTTACAGCAGTACAGACTCAGAACCTAACTTCTTCATAAAATATAAATAATGAAGTAAAACTACACCTGTGCTTTAAGAGATGGCCAGCCGCTTAAGGGGCAGATACAGGCTAGTTACTATAACATCTCAACACTTCATCTCATGAATGCTGTTAATCACAAAAGCATTCTGTGATGTAAGCAGGGGACCTTTTACCAATAGGACATAAATAAATAAGTAAAAAGATGAYGAGGATTCACACTGGGGTTATATGGGAGGCACATTCACCTCCAAAGGTTTCAGTGCCATGAGTGCTCATTTCTGCAATCTGTTTTCTCTATTCAGTGGATTCTGTGAGAACTGGGTTAATTTTAAAAGTTGCACCTTCAATAACCTTTCCCAACTCTTGCATGGAATTTCTTTTTAGAATTCAAGAATATAAAATGTCCAAGTTATTAGTGTTTATTACCCCAATAACTTTTAGAAATCAGTTTTATAATGTGTATACTACAGCATTCCATTCAGATCAAAGCAAACAAACTGTTCTAATGGGGTTTTGAGATCAAATACGCCAAGCTTTGCATTTACTGATCTACATCTGGCTTAAATTATCTATATTGTACAATCCTGGACTGCAAATTTCATGCTGTACAGTAAATAGAACACATCTGGTTTGGAATGTATCTACTGTACGCTTTAATGCTCATACTTTTGCTCTCTAACCAATAGGATTACCTAAAGGCATAATAAAAGTTGCATGTGATAGCCAGATTCAGACATGTTGTGCAGGGATACAAATTCATTCATTTCAGTGGAGTCTGCAGGTGCTAAAAGTAATGCTGAGCTTTTTATGTGAGGCTTCAAATGCAGCCAAACAAAGAATCAACACAATACAGAGCAAATTCTGGCCTCTGCCTCATCAATGTATGGACTTACTCTGAATTTATATCAACATAGCATGTAACAGAATATGTTATGCATATTTAAATAGCAGAATTCCATCTTTCTTTGCTTTAGTGTTTTTGCATTAAAAATAAAGTACTAATTGCATATAGGATCATACACACGTATGAATTTATTTTTATATTTCTGTCAATGAAATAGTTATTTTCAAGCCCTACTCCTGAACACTGTGAAAATCCTTGTTGATTTCAATGAAAAAAATAGAAGAACACAAGAAAAAATATTTTTTGTGTTTTGTAAGCTTTGTATTTCTGGGTTTTTTRGACATATTTCCAAGGAGATACAAGAATATCACATAGAGGAAACTTGTGTACCAAGAGATATTTGAAATACCGAAATAAATGAACATTTCTTTTTTGGTAATTTTTGTAATTATTTTTGCTCTTACAGAAAAATATCAATTTGCCCGCAAAGTTGAGTGGTCATTCTCAGCTTATTTTAAATATTGCAGGTAATTGTTGATTACCAAAGAGAAGCAGAATGCAAATCCTAGCATGGTCCAAATACATGAGTG
This sequence comes from Rhea americana, assembly GCF_003343005.1. Taxonomy (NCBI): domain Eukaryota; kingdom Metazoa; phylum Chordata; class Aves; order Rheiformes; family Rheidae; genus Rhea; species Rhea americana. The sequence continues at coordinate 3,817,021 of NW_028186668.1, forward strand.
TGYTTAACCATTTTTCTCACTTTGCAGCACTTTTGGCACCACTGGCTGATGCAATAAACTTGAAGGCACACTTGCTAGAGAGCTGTCACTAACTTGTCTCACAGTAGCAGCCTTCACAGCTGACTGTAGTGTAACCTTTGTCAAAGCTTCTACTGATGCATGTTTCTTGATGCTGCACTGTTTCGAAGAGTATAACAGAAACAATAAAGCTTGGGATGTTTTTTGCAAAAGGAATGTAAAGGGAATATGAAGCAGTCATTGGGCATCTGTTGGTACACGAGGGTAATATGAATRCAAAAGATGAATTCCTCATTTTACTGTGGTGCATTATGCAAGAATTAACTGTTTAACCAGCAACGCTAAAAGATAAAATAATATTCTAGGTTAAGTTACAAAATGTTCTGCTGCCATTCAAACAAACAAGCAAGCAAGCAAAAAAGACAGAAAATTTGTGAAATTTTTCCTCTTAAAAGCATATTTTTCATGGGTTCCCATTCTTGAGTTAGGGGATAAAAATGGTAAATACCATTTTTTTTAGTGCTTTCTGCAGTTTGTCATGGAGAAGAATAGTATGTAGAAGGTTGATATTTTATTCTAAAATATCAGATATTTTATTCTTGTCTGTCCTGAAATCAGTGGATATTGCTAGCGATCATCTTTACTGCAAATGAAGCCTACTTGTTGGTGAATGTCTCTAGACTTTTTTCAAACACAGTATMTGAAAACCAGTTGGATGATGGCTCCTCCAAGCAGTAGAAACATTTTGTGCCCTTGGACTCCAACTTAGCAAGCACTCAAGCACAACCTAAGTGTTTTGCYAGGTCAGAATGGATTTAAGTACTTGATCAAAGTAAGTAGTCAAACATTTTCTTGAATTAAGGTTTTGCAGTAATAGTGTAAGTTAATATAACCTGCTAATTGCTTCACACCTCTACAGACAACGCTCAGATAAATCATGCTTTCAAAGCAGGTGGACACAAGAGCAATAATAGATTTCAGTCTGGAAGTAGGAAAAGGTGGTTGTCCTGTATGGCAATGTTCATCCTGCTGAATGAACAGGTACAAGGAGCAACCCATAGCCTTGAAACCAAATGTCATGGGCATCAGAGCTGGCATGAGTGCCATTCCTGCATAAGGCTAGCTCTCTGCCTAGCAGGCTAGCTTCATCTACAGAAGGCCCAGAGTCTCTCTGCCCCCTGAGTAGTGTCTCTGGGACCCTAAGATATGATTATTATTTTTAAAGTGTCCTTTAATTTCAAAATTTTTAAAATGATGTGAAGTCTCTGCCTGTCAGCCTGCTGTCTGTCAGCCTGCTGTCTACAGAATGAAGCTGAAAGAAGTTGCTGCATAATCCAGGATGTGACCAAAGGGTGTATGGAGTTTTTTGAGGGGTGTAAAGACTTCTGGGACAGGGTTGATGGTCAGACTTATTCATAATGCCTTTTCTGAACAAACTTTCAATCATATTGTGCCCAGCTATTGTCTCAGAGAGAGCTCACTGCAGTGGTCCAAAGATGAGCTAAGTGGTGAGCTGACAAGTCATCTGGGTGCTCAGGAGGCCTGTGCTCCAGCATACGGTTTAGTCTGCTTTCATTCAAAAATATAAAGGCCTATATGGGGTATGGACCTATATGCCAAATACTACCTTTGGACTATCAGGAGATCAGAAAGGTTCTTCTGCTGCAGGTATGTGGAAGTGTTCAGARTCCAGATCCCAAGAACATAAGCAGGAAGTTATGGCTAAATGATGTAGATATTTTCTGCTGCTTGCTCATCAGGGATTTATCCTGCGTCTGTAAACACTTATGTTAATATAGTCTTCTGTAATTCATTTTTGTATATATTTTCCATATTTTCTACCCTATTTTATTTTGTTAACAAAGGTTACTTACATGGAAACAGAAATATTTTGAGGGTTTCTATTTAAGTTTTTCTGTTCCTCCAACGTCAGATTTTTCTTTCCTTTTTTTTTTTTTTTTTTTTTTTTT
>NW_028186668.1:3819013-3844291 GCF_003343005.1 Rhea americana
CATACTCTTTGGCTGTCCAAGCTGGACTGTTTCTGATGTTTCTGAGACATGAGCATTCCTCACAGACAAGTGTCCCTACAAAGAATAGGATGACTCAGCCAGGACATTTACAGAGGAGGTACGGGCTTTTCCTGCATGTCTCTGAAATATGAAACCTCAAAGGGCACCTAAATTTCAGGGGAATTTGCACAAAGAGTTTCAGCAAACATGGACTTACTGTGGGGTGCAGACAGGTTTGGGAGTCCCCTGTTCCTGCTCCTTTGCCATGTTGTTATCAGTGCAGTGCTGCAGCCAGAGAGAAGCCAAAGTAATACCCCATCTCAAGGACCAGCTGGGGAGAAGAGACAAAGAAGAGAGGAGGAGAGAGGGGGGAGGAGGGACAATCTCTGCATGTGCCTGTGTGTATCTGACTGTTCCTCAAAGAGTTAATTTTGTAGCCCAATAGCAGGTTTTTCTAGCCTCCTTCCTCTGCTCAGATAGAACCACATCTGCCCCTCATTTTTCTCATCTCCTAGCAAAAGAGAAACAATAATGTTCTTTTGCTGATATCCATTTCCTGGCTTGTAATGTATTACATCTCTGTCTTAATATTTATATTTAATTTCTTTGCTCTTTCCTAAAGCAAAGATTGAAAACAGTAAGTGTGAAGCTCTTTGGGGAACCAACAGCCATGCAAACTTGGGGTGACATTCAGTGAAGCTGCGGGAGTCAGACCACCTACCTATCGTATATTTTGAGCCTGCTGCAGCATATAAATTCAAGAAAGTAGTGTGCAGCTCCTACTGCCTGCTATCCAGAGTTGCCTATTCTAGGTATCTCTTGTAGTCATATTCCTAGGCTAGGCTTAATATAGACAGTTTAATACAGCCCTCTGGGCTTAATACAGCTAGGTTTAATACAGCCATCTGAATTTTTACTGGTGTTAAATTTGTTTTTCCTTGTATGCAAGACAAAACACACAAAGTCTCCTTCCTTTCTTCCAGTTTACCTTTTCATTTTATTATTTCACTTCTCCTGACAGTATGTTATGAAAAACACCCCTTAGCTTGTCTTCTTGAAAAAGAAGTTGAGATGAGCAGTTTTCTTTTATTTTTTCCTTTTTAGCTGTGTTAGCTAAAATTGAAGCTAAAGTTTCTCTTTAACTCTTTCAATAGCATTTTTTAATAAACCCACATGTATTTTACAGAAAGAGGTTTGTCAATCCAGTTTTAGAAGAACTACCAAGTCTAGCACTAGTTTATTTTAGGAACTCTAAAGTGTTCTTCTCTTCAGTGGTTGCTGCCTTTATAGTCAAATGACTAAAAATGGGTTTCAGTTCACTTAATTTTAGCTGTCTAAAAGCTAGGCATTTAATCTAAACTGGTTGAATAAGCTCTCTTTATAGTCAATAGAGAAAAATAGGAATGTCCAAAAGACAATTTACCTCTCCCTACTGATTATAGAAATAGCAGAGGAGGCTCTTCAACTACTAATGAAATTTTTAGTTGGCTAAAGGAGATTCCTCACTTCATAAAAATCAGGTAGTGTAGTCATTTTAAGAACCAAGTTTGGGGAAAAGGAGGTTATCTTCTGAAAAAAACCTGTGATTTATAAAGATGCAAAAGATTCGACTGCAATGCTACTACTTTGTGCTTGACACATTTCCTTAGAAATAAGTGTTTTTGTGGAAAGAGAGATGAACAAAAGTTCTGTGACCCTCCCTTGTACTCCTTGAGTTTTTGACTACACACAGAGTGCAGTTTCTCCTGAAACTCTTCTTCCCTTTCCTCTTGCAGTACAAGACAGCAGTCTTAAATGGAATCATGGCAGTTTGGAGGACAGCAAGGTTGACAAGGGATGTTGCATCTAACAGTTATGCTGGGTTTGGAGGTCATGCCAGATGATCAGTTTTCTGTGCCTGTCACTACTGGAAACATATCGGGAATCCTTAGAGCAGTTCATTAYGCCATGAGTAGTATAATCAGACTAAGAGGGACTTTTCTTAAAGTAAAAGACTATTCAATAAGTACAAAGCATTTGTTTATCGACACTGTTTTCTTGCTATCCATCTGTTTTTGTCTCTACCTTCCTTCAGTCCTATCGCTTTCCAATCTTGCCACAAATATTAAGTCACAGAACATAAGCTTTGTACCTGTCCCGTGAATACTATGATGAGAAGATGACACCTCAGTGCTGCCTCCTGTCCARGCCCATCTCTGCCCTGTTTGTACTGCATCTTCCCTTGTGCAGAAGTAGAAATGACAAATGCTATTTTAGGAAAAGGTCAACATGCAAGTCAAGGCACATCCCCAAAGCCTGCCCATTTATTTCTATTCAGTTCAGGATTAATTCTAGGACTATTCTTGCCCACTTCACCTCACATCTTCTGGCCCCAGAAGCCCTAAACACACCAAAACATTGTTAATCTCTTGTAAACTCAGAAGACCTACACAATAGCAATAGAAATCTGTTTCAGAAGTGCTATGGGATCACCACAATCACAGTACTTTGCTTCACATACCACATTAAACATAAATAAGGGGATAGTGTCCTCAAATCCCAGACAGTGAATGTCCTGCAGTTAAAAGGGGAGAGACTGCCACAAAAAAACTCATAAATGGTGCATGTTTTTGTGATTCTACATTGTATGTGCATTTTAGTGATTTAATTTCCAGTAAAAGAATTGATTCTGTAGATTTGATTTATAGTTAACTCAACTCAATAATATTGATTTAGGTATTGAGCATGATATGCACCACTGCAGTTATTGTTTTCCTGCAATAATTTGTTTTGTTATCTATACATTGATTAATTTTTTTACTGTTTTAGCAGTACCAATTATTATAGTGCTATGACACATAGGAGCACAATATGCTAGTCTTTATTTTCTGAGCCAGTGATACGACATAGGTCAGGGTTACCAGATGCTGTGTCTTTTTATTGTTCTATATTGGGGTAGTCAGTATCTTCTCTTCTTCCAGCACTTGCTGCTAATTAATTCTCAATCTTTTGAAAAATCAAATGGAAATAGTACATTTGTTACTACCTGAGACAGCCAGATCATACACCTGATAGACCAGGACAGACAGTTTGACCTTTTTGACAAGGAAAATGTTTTTGCCTTCTTGTAGGACACATCAGGTAACTAGTGCTTCAAAATCCATATCTCCTCTGATCTTATTTTTAAAATTTCCCTTTTCTCAGCTTGGCTGCTGCCCATGAATCTGTTCCCTGGACCTATATGTACTGTTTATTCATGTCATTTCCTCGGAGGCTGGGGAGGAAAGTGTGATTTTCTTAAGTGTTTGTGTAGCATTCTGGACACTATAGGAAACAATATCTTAGTGAACTTTGGTTTTATTTCATTATCTTCTCATTATCCTATCTATAAGAGGAGAATACATAACCATTATACACATATTTTTGGTACAACTGGAAGAGTTATTATCTTCACCACTTGCCAGTTACTCTATCTTTGAAAACTAGCATGTCCTTAATCTAGCATGAAGGGCAACCTTGTCTTCTGAGGTCTCCGCACCATAAGCTTTTGCTGCCACTTTCCTCAAAGGTGAGAGAATCATCAGATACTTTCTTTCTTCAACCCATGAGCCTCTGAACTGATGGTCTTTGTGTTATTCTGTGTATGAACCTCTGGAAATTGCTGTGCCTTTTTCTTAGTTTTTTAAAATTAGGAATCTGCAGAGTTTGTTTTTTTCACCTTGCCGGATTTCTGATTTTATTCAAAATGGAATAACTTCCACTCAATGATGTTGTACAGCTGCCCTCACATTTACTGCAAGTGGGTGTTTGCCCCTGTTATCTGACTCTGTCTCTTTGTGTGCATTTTTGATTAGATGCACTTTGTGTAACTATTCTTAAGTGCTTTCATTTGAGAGTACAATTTTTACTACAATCTTCACTTCAACCTGGTCTGAGCAACATCATGTCCATTTCTCACAAGGAATGCTTCGCTTTGATCTTTCTGGCAGTTATAATGCTTTTAATTTGATCTCTAATTATTCCCTAGAATAACTGTTTCAGTTCATGCATCTTAGCTTCAATACAAAGATGATTAAACACTCAGTGATCCTGGTTGGCAGCCACTTTCTGGTAAGGAAACATACCATTCCCTAACGACATTCTTACATGAGCCAAAATATTCTCCAGAAAAATGATTTTAGCTATTTACACTCTTCTTGTTGTTCCCAGGGATTAAGGTATAGCTCACTAGGGTATGAAGCTGTTATAAACTGCCATGTGGAATACTTTAGAGCTTTATAATTACACTTGCTTTGCACTGCAGCTATCTTTTCTTGATCTGCTTTTCTGAGTTGTTTTAAAACATTAAACAATGATTGTGTAAACACACAAGAGTGGTCTTTTAGAGAGCTCTTTATATCCTGGTTTCCATAACCTTTGGTGGGCCAAGACTGCAAAAGGTTATGACCCTCTTACATGGCATGAAGAACTCTACTGACTGTTGTAACACTACTAAAAATTGAACTATTAACATCAAATGTTAAAGATGGGAATGACATAATGAATTGAATTAATTATAGCTTGCTGAATTCTTCAGTATGTGTTTCTAGAGCTATAGTTAGTTTGATATTTGACATAAACAATTGTAATTTTCAAATAAGAGTTGAAATTTATGCAGCTGTTAAAAGGCACAGAGTTATAATTCACAGAGAGAAAATTCACAGTGCTTTTTCTTTCATTTTTATTTGGAAAGCAGTTTCATTTTTTAAAAACAGACAGATAATTTTACATTAAGAATGTTTTCTCTCTCAAAATTTAAGCAAATATAACAATCTTATACTTTAAATTATAGATAAGAACCACTTAAAAGAATCATAAATATATTTTTGCAAATATAAATATCTTTATGTAAGCTATGTCAAAGATAAAGGTTAGATATATATTCTTTAAGAAATCATTCTATATTTATAATCATTCTAAGGAAGACCTCTTTCGATTAATATTGATTCTGTATACTTTGCAACCAAATAATTATTCCAAAGGCTGCAAATCTATTCATAAACAATTTCTAGCATCATTAAAGGGAAAAGTTATATATTTTAACTCTGATACATTCTTTTCTTCTTCCATTTCAATTGCAGCCTTTAATTCCCTCTGTTGATAAAACATTTTGTCAAATGGGAATTTAAAACGGTCACTTATTTCAATACAGTTTTAGGATGATATGGTTGGTCAAGGCAAATAGATTATAAAAAGAAATAATATTGGATTAATGGAACCTGTTTGCACAGATGAATTCCACATTTGTCTCTCAGGGATCTAGAGAAATTAATCATCTGTTATATATTCTAGATATTTCTACATGTTATCTGAGAGGGAAGACAAGAGTTAACATTAGTCAATATGTAATTGTTTCATTGTTGCTGAGTATTTTCCCTCTGTGAATATTGTATAGTAGGAGAGTTGTAAGTACGGCAACAAGCTGTTTTACTAAACATCTTCGTTACCATCTATTCCTCCTGTGACGTATAATAGACTCTCTGTCCTTGTGGGGTCCATTCTGTCATCCCTCTTCATAGCCAGTTGATTTTTCCCTCATAAGATAATACCTTTTCCCACAGTCCACCTCACTTAGATATTGATGAGGAATAGCCTTGGATACATGCTCATGATTCAAAGACAACATGGTGCTTCGTGGCAATTGTAGGTGGTGTCAAGGGTAGTCAGCACTTGAGAAAGGAAGTCTGAATCTAGTCCAGTTGAAAAGGAAAAAATAGATATGTAAAATTAGATGCATAGATCAATTACAAAAGTAGGTAAAAGTTGTATTCTGGCCTTAGTTTTGACAAGCATATTCTGCATGGAAGAGCAAGTATTGATGACCACAGAGCTTCCACAGTATTGTGAAAGAGTGGTGTGCATGCAAATGTTCCCAGTGAAGAGCTCATAGACTGAGCAACAGCTGTTCCTAAAGAAATCCTCAGTTTATTTTTAAATTTCACCTTGGCAATAGCTAACTGGAAATACTCTCGTATCCATCCCTTTGAAGAGTACCTGGACTTACAAAAGCAAACTTTTTCACTTTCTTTGGAATTTTCTTGGTTGGGCAGGAAGCCTGCAGACTCATCATGTTGGGATATGTCTATTATTTTGACTGGTTTTTCTTTGGCTTATCGTCTCTCTCCTATTCTGCTGTCTTCAGCTCTTTGATAAACCTTTTCACGTCCTTTCTCCAATGGAAGAGAAAGAGGAATTTCATCCCTCTCTCATGGCTTTTGAGTTCCTGCAATCATTTTTTTTTTCCAGACTCCTGCACCTCACCTTACCAACTTATGTCCTGTAGCTGGTAACGTAGAGGAGGCTATCCATCTGTTTCTTATAGCGCTGTCCACAGTCTCCCATTAACTCTCCTTTTTCCCACATCAAATCCAGGCTCCTTACTCCTGTCTTTGAGGCTGTACCTGTCCTGTGGCAAACCTGCTTTCACTTGTTCATCATTTCTCACTATTTTGCTTTCTTAGGATATTTCCAAACTGCTTTGTTCATACTATTTTCTCAGTCATKACAATTTATTTTAAATTCAGATGGACAGATACTTTAGTTTTTAGGCTTATACTTTAGCATTGTAAATATTTATTATGACTAGCTGTTATTTATTCATCATATGCATGACCAAAGGCTTCTGTATTGGTGATACCAGTAGGTCTTGTTCCTCTCATAGCCTGCAAATAAAGACAGATCATAATCAAAATCGTTGTTCTACAAGTCTTCAAAATTTAAATTTCTTATTTTGTTTTAAAATGTAATAAAAAGCTGAAGAAGCCCCCTGTGCAATTGCTGGTCACTGGAAGACATCCTACCTTTTGGCACAAGTTCTGCAAAGTTCAAACCATAACTGCATTCTCAAGTTTCATTTGTCATGAATATTCTTGTATTCGAAATTCATCCAAAGAAAGTGGCTTTTTTTAAGCAGCTAATATCTTTCAAGTGATCCCTAATTATTATTCAAGTGAACATCCCCAAATTCTGTCTAATGGTAATGCATTAAATTTAGAAGAGAGACGTATGAGAAACAGCTACATCTATCTAAAGAGACAGCAGTTTGTTTGTTTGTTTGCAATGGTTGGTTTTTGAAAAGGACAATTTTCCCCAAACCTGTGTCATTCTCTTGTGGAAAAATGAATGTGCAGATATTTTCTAATTAGTAGGATTTGTTAACTTTACATACATGTATATGTATACATAAATATATATGTCTGGGATAAGCTAATGGTGTGCCTGTAAGGCTTATTCTGAAATGTATGGACCCAGTTTGGGATTGCTTGGCAGCAAAAGCCTTGTCTTGCAGCTAAAATAACATCTCCAGCATGTTGCTAGCTATCTTTCTAAATCTATATTTGGTTGATACCTATGTCCTCTTGAAACTGGCAGAGAGCTTTCTGAGCAGGCACTGTGCCACCCCAACAGATGGCCATAGGCAAAGGCATGCCAGAGAACCAGTGTGTGCCTCACGTTTGAGAATTAAGGGGTGGATTTTCATCCAAGAACGTCAAAACAGCAGTCCATGCAGAACATCTGAGTCTACAGTTAAGRGGATATGTTGACTCTGTTCCTGGTCAGAGTTGTACTAACTTTGAAAATGATAATTAAAAAATGAGCAAATAAAGAAGGAATAAAGAAAGTAAACATTCTCAGGCTGTGAGATTTTGAACCTAATAAATCAAAAATAGGGGGAAAGAAAAGTATTTAATAAAATCCCACACTTAACAATTCCTTACATCACCAAGCACCTGAAATCTCTCCAAATAAATAAAAATAGGCTTCCATGGCATGGCTCAATTTCCTGGTGAATAGTCTGACTGACAGAAGAAATCAGACCTGCAGATTACTCAGCATGAAGCCCACATCTGCTTTCTGTTAAAGACAGCTCAGTCCTGTTCATAGTATGCCACAAACCATGTCAGTTCAGATTGGCACACACTGGTGAATAATACTGCRTTTGTGCCAAGGAGTTTACTGCATCGATAATGGACAATGCTCRTTGCACTAGCAAAACTGAAGTGCAGAAAGAGTAATTCTAAACTAAATATTCTACATCTTTCAGTTCATTTCCTATACTGATCTACAGTAGAAGTATGGACTTGAAAGAGAAGGAAGAAACATACTGAGCAGTTTCATTTCAGTCAAAGTGAAGATATTTTTTTCAGAAAATGGATGCATTGTTATAGAAAAAGTTATATATTATCCTGTGAAGGTAGCAGATGATTCTTCTTTTATTTTTAAATTTGAGGGAAGAATTTTTAAGAAACTTTGCCTACTCTTATTTTACCAGCCTTGGTAAAATGCATTTTTTTTAATTCATTTTGAAGTCAAAGTCAATCTTTGGAAGAGAGAAGGCGCTGAATGCCATGATGAGAAGAAGCTGCTATTCACTGTATTGAAGCCTGCAGCCACTGGGAAAGTGAGAGTACTGTGTATCCTCTGGAGAGGTTGACCCTGCCTCTTGTCTGTCTTGTGCTGGCTGGTTTCTGAGACATTCAGGCGATATCTGCACAGGAATATCATGGTGATCTACTTATCTCACTCTAAGGGTGGCAGCTCAGCTCTATGAAACTGAAGTGTTCATTCCACTTTGCTATCTAACTTAATCTAATTTCCTTGTTAATCACAGTGTCAATGAAGCTTTGTGATTGTTCATCTTAATTACAAGGCCTTCTGGTAAGATAACCAACAGTGCAACTATTTGGTTCTGCCAAAAATCTGTGCTATAATTTGTCTTGCACTTAACTGTTGCATGTGTACCTAAAATTATGCAAATTCTGGGACTGAGAGTTAAGTTGGCAAATTGCCTGATAGCCATTATTTTTGCCAATATCATTTTTGAACTGTTAAAACATAGTAGAAAATAACACTCTGTTGAATGCCATTATCAGAGTAATCATTGATAAGAACCAGACAGAGCATTTAGCTCTGCTGAGAGTAGATTTTTGCACTAACAAAAAGTGGAGGTAAAATATTGCTTCCTCAATGCTAGCCAAAGCAATTAAACAAGAAGAGGATACAAAGTTTAAAGCAYAGGAGCACTATGGAAAATAAGGAGAATTTGCAACTCCTCTATATATCTTTTCCATTACCCAAAAGGTTAAAGTTCTGGGTTCACGCTAAAATAGAGATCCTACAGATCCTAAAAATAGAGATCCTGATATAGATTCTATATATGCAGTCAGTTTTCACCTCTTCAAAATTTCACTGGAAAACTACTCTTTACAATTCTGCTTTCAAGGCCTGCTGCATGCATGACTGTAAGTGTTCATAAAACAGATTTTCACTTGCTCTTCTTCCCTCCCTCCTCCTCTCTCACAGTTTATGATGTTAGATGCTCTTCCAGGTAATGACTCTTCTCTTGCACTGGCTGAAGGATTGCAAGTGCAAAGGAAATTACAAGCACAAGTATCCCAACTGCTAGGGGACATTTACATTACTGTTTAAAGATGTATTTACAGATACACATTAATTTAGTTAATGCAGGTACCTACTTCAGTGAAACCACCTCATCATAGAGGTCAGTGTAGAAAGGTGTCTGACTTTTAATTGAAGTCCCAGATGGGATTTTCAGCTCATGCTGAGCTCTGTCCTTCTACACATCGTACTGTTAGCAGTACTTGAGCTGCTTCAATTACATGCTTCAATACATACATCTCACCAGTCTCTGTGCTATGATATCGGTTTTCATTTATGTAGTTTTTAAATGTTATTTCCTTTTCCTACTACTACTCCAGATGAGATAATTTCTAGATTAATTCTCCAAGGACAGATTAAACATTTGGGAAATTCTGTTGATTTGGGGTAGATGAGATGGTTGGGAAGTAGCAAGCCAGTAACTGGATACATAGTCACGTAAGTTGTCCTTCTGCACAGAGATATTTATTACCCAGAAAATATAAAGAGGTTCAAACAAAGCTTTAAACTCTCCCTAAAATAGTCTGAATACTTAACAGAATTAGTTTTTGTTGCAGCTATACTGTGAAATAGCACATGAATAATGTTCAAAGTTTTTCTATGCAATACTTTCCACAGAAATCTGCATTTTCATGTTCGTATTGCATCAAAATCAGAGGCCAGTTAGCGTTTGTCCAGTGACCTGATGCAGAAGAGAAAGTAGGAACTGATGCATTATAAATGTTTTATTCTAGAAGAAGAGAGTGAAAGAAGGGAGATGAATATGAAGCCATGGGATAGAGAGAGGGGGAAAGGTACTCTGGGTTTTAGTATAGTTGTCTGTATGGGATATTTTTGCAGCAATCAGAATTGCTGGGGGCACAGTTTGTGATTACGCCAACAGATTTCCTCCATGCCAAATAAAGAGCATTGAGAAAGCTCTGCACAGCCTACCAGTATGATGCAGCTTTGCATGATATGCTAGCTACAGCCTCTGTGTCCATATCATGGTGCTCTGGTTTGTGGATGGCATAGTTTGCCAAAGGACAGTTCAGTTCCTAGCAACAGGCACATTATCACAGCTTCTATTCTGGCCCCTTACTTCTAAACACACTTTCAGCCTTTCTTTCTCTCCATTTGAATAGCACCTAGCTTCAGGAGAGCCTCCTCATCTGCGTTTGCTCTGATACACCAGCATCCAAATACTACTGACTCTGGCCTAGATAGGACTGAACAAACAATTCTCAGAAGTCAAGGACTTCCAAAATAGCTTAGGTCAAAGTGCATGAGAATTCATTAATRCATGATATCAAAGAAAAGGGATTTCTAGGAAGTAGTTGGCAGTCATGCACAGCTGTCTATGAGTCCTTCTGAGWTCTTTTCTTCTTCAGCACTTTGTATATTGTGCTGTTTTTCCCATCTGCACTCAGAATTGAAGACCCTGAAGGAAGAARACACTTGAAAGAACAAACCTTGAAGGTTCAAGGACTGATGTTAGCCTTCTAAAGCTCTTCCAAGGGATTGCACTTCTGATAATCACATTGTCCCCAAATTAGATACAAGTCATCATTTGTCTAGTGGCCTAATGTTGAAAAGACAAGAGCTATTCCAGAGAAGTGCCTCTTTCTGCAGGAAAAGACTGGAAAAAAGAAAAATGAGTGCATTGAGTAGCAAAAGGGCTATTTCAAAATACATGTTTATATTCTTGAGGAGCTCAGAAAACTAGTGGAAGGAGTAATTGACTAAATGTAAGTGTTCATTTACTTGGAATTATTGTAGTTCATTTTTTCCATAAAGAAGAGAAAGGTCTGATATAATGGAAGCATACATCTGTATATCTTKCTTTTCATGTGCTAAATATAAAATGAACTCAACTCCCCAGTGTGGAGCTTTAGTTTTACAATATACTTCCATCGATTTTCATGCAGCTAGTAACACCATTGAATAATCCGGTCATGGAAGAGATCCAGTAATGTAGTTGTTATCCGTAAGGAACCATAAATGACAGAATATACATTCTCTAGGTGAGAGAGGCTGTGTAAAGATCTGAATAGTTTTTATGACATTTCCAATTTTATTTCTCACCCTTCAGGATGTTTGTGTTTGAGTAAACATTCACAGAAGAGTAAACTGCATGCAGATCCTTGCAAAGTTAAAAATAATAGTTATAAAGGTTTAACTTGAGATCTGACACTGGAAATGATCCACTTTTTATATGAAGACTGTTTGAAAGTGAAACAAATTTGCAGTTTACAACAAAACTACTCTCAACATTCAAATCTTTTGAAATTGCATCTTAACAAGTACTTTTCTGCAAAATATGCATAAATGTTTGCTGGCCAAACTTTGATTTTTTACRTCATTTCTCTAGTACTTTCCAGCGCTTACTCATACTTTTTTATTACAAAAGTAAGAAACAATATTGTAACCATACTTTTTTTATGGAAAAGAGAATACAAAAAYAATTGTAAGATTCTGCCAGTTACTTTTTTTCCAAAGACCTTTTGGCTGTTAGTTTGTAATCCATTTATAATGTAATCTACTCACAATACAGGATCACGCTATCWAAATTCTAAAGTGTGAGTTTCACTTCTAAAGGCTAGTAGTATGCTTGAGCATGGGGAAAACAATATGGACCCAGTGATTTAAGCCCTAAGGTAGGCTTTTCTGGATAATTTATTTGTGTTTACTATTCAGTGTATGTTTTTCCCTCCACTATTACATACCAGCTGCCAGAACCATTTAATATTGTGAATTAGTCGTGATTTCTAATTTCATGAATAATCTACAACTTGTTGCAGTGATTCCAGAAAGCCATAACACCTTATCATACATTCATACCAGAGCACATTATAGTTAATATTACTTTGTTTCTAAAAAGTGTTGTGATGTCTTGGAGTATGAGCGTAGTTCAGCTAAATATAATAAAARTTCTTGCATGCTTACATACATTTTCTTCCTTCTAAATTGCTCTATAACCCATAGATAAATACCTGCTTCAACCACAACACCCAGTCTGAAGCTACTCCATGGCCTGTGACCAAGATTTCTTTGTCTTTTGGGCATTGCAACAGCATTTCATCCATTTTCTTGAGTTGTCAGAATTCCAGCTTCAGGGCACCCATTAGTCAGGTACTGTATTAGTTAATGTRGTTTTTGAAGATTCCATCTGAAATAAACTAGACTGAACTTCAAAAATTATTGCTCTCATCTCTCCTTGCAGATGTCTACAGAGAACAAGAAACCCTAGCAAGACGATAAAAAGAATCAGGAGAACAAGTAAGTGGAAGAGAGAGAGAAATTTATCTCTGATAATGAAGAAGGTCTGAATTAGTAGGGAACAGAACTTGAAATACAGAAACAATATTTCTAAACCTTCCTCTGTGAGTTACAAAAGAACCAGGCCATTCCAGGATATGGGGAAATGAGACTCTTGCAGAATAGAACAGGCAACAATATCAAAAATCATGTGTGAAATTAGTACTTACTAAATGTAGTTACTGACTAAAGAGGGAACGCTAAAAATATGTTGCCTTACAATAGTTATTTCTCTGATATCTTGGACAAATTCCAGACTAGGGAAGCAGAAATRTATTAATTTAGTGCAATTCCAAACTGATGGTTTCAGAGAGCAGATGGAGCTTATCCTCATGTGTTGTGACAGATCAGTTCCCCACCATAGACAACTTGCTAAGTTCACAGTAGGTCTCAGAAGTCTGAAAGTGAGAGAGCCAGTATTCAATATTCAAAGAAAGAATACAAACTCTTTGTTTTAACTGCACATAAAGGAAAGAATGTGTATCTGTTCTTCTGCCACAGTACCTGCAAATCAGGGTGAATGAGAAAATGTGCGAAGGCACATTCTCTGTGTTTTGCCAAATCATGTACAAGTCAGCAAAATCTGTATAAAATGCAACTGATTAAGAATGCTAGTATTTCATTCTCATTTTGCACTAGTGCCAAAATGCAGTACAAAACACCAAGGGTTCTAGCCCAAGACATCTAGCTAAATACCTGAGATCATCAGTACCAAGTCTCAGAGCTTCTTTTTGTACTGTTTTGAAGAGTCTTCCGTCTGATTTCCCTTTGTTTGGGGAGTTTTCAGCAGTTAAAAGAGTTTTCAATATGGTATGGTATTAACATKGAAGAAAATATTAAGAGCTAGTGAAATTCATATAGATATTGATGGCTATAGGAATAAGGCATTATTTGAAGCAATAGATATCCATACTTGTAGATAAAAGRTTGTGAATTTCAGAGTCCATGTAAAATAGCTGATAAATAATTAAGAGTAGAGTCATATTTTTAGTCAGAGCAGAATGTAGGTTTGCTTAAGAAATTCAGAAATGCTGGAAGAAATTTACCTGTAGCAATGTAAAACTGTTCATTGGAACTAACAAGATTGAATCAAACTGAAAAGCACACAGTTGAACTAATATTCTTTAGAAAATAAAGCATGAGACACTCATGTACTGAGGTGTGTTTCTGGGTGAAATAAAGAAATAGAATTTGGTTTGACAGACAGGGAAGGGGGTGCCTATCTGTTCCTGTCTCTAAGAAGTTAAATAAGCCTCTAGAATAGCATTCGCAGTAGGTTTTCTCTAAGTCTAAGGCAGTGATAATGATGAGAATAATACATTTCCCTRGTAGGGTTCCACTTAGAACACAGTGTTCTGTTCTTGTCAATTCAGATTAAACAAGACATTGCAGGATTTGAAAAGTATAGAGAGAAAATGCAGTGAACTATGAAGATGGAATTGTACAAAAACAAGTAAACATGTGTAGCTTACAGGTTCGGAGAAAGCTAAATAGATAGCATCTTAGCATGTGTACAATAAATCTGACAGATGGGAAAATATACATTCTGTAGCCATGTATGYATGTACTTATGAATAACAACATTCTATAAAAAATTATTGCCAGAAATTTGATACAAATTGCAATTACAGTTGTCTAAATACTCATTATAATATCACACTCTCTGTACTTTCCTAAACTAACTTTTCAGAGTTACATTTTTCTTCTGCCCCATGCAAGTATTAGGGCAAACCCTTTTTGCCAAGGGTTTGACAGTTTCCAACAGTATCATAGAAATATCTATTTTTCTCCGTAGAAAATAATTTTGAAGTCATTTTACTGTCAATCTCAAGTCTTTTTTACATGTTTTGGAGTGAAGGCTTGCAATGCATTCAGATTAGGTTGTTCTGCTGTCCTTTGCTATCTTACTCTCTTTTGCTAAAAATTTCATTGTAATAAATGAATTTCGGAAACTTTGAACTTGTGAGGACTCTATTGAGCTTGTGAGGATTGTAATGAAGTTCAGTAGCTTTGGGTGGACTGAAAAGTCCATTTTCACTGAGCTTTCCATGACAGGTCCTCCACATACTCAAACTGTGTTTGCACCCTTTTTACAGAGCAATGTAACCTCTGGGATCTCTATAACACTTTCACCTGAAATGTGGATTGCCACACTGAGCTGGAAAAGGTGGTCCTTAGTAGACATGGTGAGCTCCATTACTCCCATGCTTTCCTCTCTTCGTGTGGATGAAGATAATCCCAGATGATGGGGTAGCACGTGGGAGTAAAGGACAAGGAGAGGGTCAGCACCTGGAAGCATGGGCTAGGGGTGGGAAACAGAGCCAGGGAGATAGGTAGGAGGAAAGAGTGGAAGAAGAAAATGGCAAGAGAGAAGCCACTAGAGAGTCTGATTTGSAGAAAAGGAAACTGAAGTGGAGCAATAGGAGTTGTGTCAAATGAGAATGGGCAGGRGGAGAATGGGGACAGAGACATGCCAATCATGCAGAGGAGAKGTTGCCTATACTATGCTCTTTTTARGAGCTGGAAACTGAGCTAAGAAGACACCTGGCAACACCTGGCAAAATGCATTCCCTCTATTCCATGCTAGTGCAATCAGCTACATAACTAGCCATTAACAGCTCACAGTTGTCACCAGCTTTCTCATTCAGCAGAAAAGTAGGTAACCAACAGTTAGTCCTGCTTATGATACCCCATAGGCTGGAGAGCTGGGCRTAGAGGAACCTCATGAGGTTCAACAGGGGCAAGTGCAGATCCTGCACGTAGGGGAAAATAACCCGAGGCACCAGTACAAACTAGGGGCTGACCTGCTGGAAAGCAGCTCTGCAGAGAAGGACCTGGGAGTGCTGGTGGATGACAAGTTGATCACGAGCCAGCAATGTGCCCTTGTGACCAGGAAGGCCAATGGTGTCCTGGGCTGCATTGGGAAGACTGTTGCCAGCAAGTCAAGGGAGGTGATGCTGCCCCTCTACTCAGCCCTGGGGAGGCCTCATCTCGAGTACTGTGTCCAGTT
This sequence comes from Rhea americana, assembly GCF_003343005.1. Lineage (NCBI taxonomy): Eukaryota > Metazoa > Chordata > Aves > Rheiformes > Rheidae > Rhea > Rhea americana. Next base: position 3,834,738 of record NW_028186668.1, read on the forward strand.
CTGGGCTCCCCAGGACAAGAGGGACATGGAGCTACTGCAGAGAGTCCAGCATAGGGCTACAAAGATGATCAGAGGGCTGGAGCACCTGCCGTGTGAGGAACGGCTGCGAGAGCTGGGCCTGTTGAGCCTGGGGAAGAGAAGACTGAGGGGGGATCTGATCAATGTGTACAAGTACCTGAAGGGAGGGTGTCAAGAGGATGGGGACAAACTGTTTTCAGTTGTCCCCTGTGACAGGACAAGAGGCAATGGGCAGAAATTGAAGCACAGGAAGTTTGGCCTGAAGGTGAGGGGGAATTTCTTCCCTGTGAGAGTGACGGAGCACTGGCACAGGTTGCCCAGRGAGGTTGTGGAGTCTCCTTCTGTGGAGATCTTCAAGGTCCGCCTGGATGCAACCTTGTCTAACATGCTCTAGGTGACCGTGCTGAGCAGGGAGGTTGGACTAGATGATCTCCAGAGGTCCCTTCCAACCTTACAGATTCTGTGATATCAGAAGACAATATGTTTCTGTTTGATGAAATATCTATGGGAGGAGGATGGAGGGGGGATGATTTTTGTGTGGGTGTTTTATTTGCTTGTTTTTAGGTAGAAAGCTATATCTTTTGAAGAGCGTTAAGGTTTAAAARTCAATTCAGAAGTTAAGAAAGTCTAATGCTGCTTATGTAGTCTGATTTTTTACAGTATTTTTAATTACAAGATCACATACCGTCTTCTGCAGAACCTTTGTCTCAGTCAGAATGGATCTGACATTTGAACAAATGAGGCTGGGTAGGGATTGAGTTATGGTGCCATTTCTGTCTTTATGTGGATTCAGGTTACCTTGATTGCAAAGAAAAGTATACTTATTTAAAGCACTTGCTCTGGGAGCCTGGAGGTACTTATTTAGGAAGAATAAAGGATGAAGACTAAGCCAACAATGTATAGTAGATACCTTTACTTAATAACAAAAATATTTGAATGAAATTAGTAGTGTACATTTCAATTCTATCTATAGATCCCTTTCTTAACTTTCTCTAACTGCCTCATTTCTCAGAGTCACTACAGCAGTTGTTCCTGTGGAGGATTTTCAAGAGGATTTCACATTATATACCATARAAAATGTCCATTATAATACTAATTGAGAAGAGCTTTATCCAAAATTGCCCATTTCTCTTTAATGATCTGTTTGTGCTTAACAGATCCAGAAATCTCCACCACTGATCTGYATGTATAAAACATTTTTATTTCATTTGAAACTGAATGCTCCAGGAGCTGAGTTAAGCTTCCAGTTACCTTTTTAAACAAAAAGAAATCACAAATTAAAAGAAGATCTACCAAGAGCTTAAAACTTATTTCTATTTTCTGTCCMCTGTATCCACCCAGCTGTATTTATAACTAGAGCTGGTAGAGAGCCCTAATAAATGTTGCTGCAGAGAAATGTATCCATTTTAGTGGAGTAGCTTGTGTGATTTCTCATAAATGCTTTACAAAAATGACAGCCACAGCTCGGAAGCTATCACGGTCTTTTTCCCTGGAGARCAATATATGAACCATACTTAGTGTTTAACCTTTTCTAGGAGGGCRAATGAAGAAGGAGTCAGGCATAATCAAGAACTAGTCGGGGAAAATATATAATCTAACRTGTTTTTCAAAAATGCTATTCAAATAGTTTGTCCTGGTTTGTTTCAAGGAGTCTTGGCTAGTGTGGGGGGAGGGATTGTGGATTTTTGCAGAGTTTTTTTGGTGTAGGGTAAGCTAGATGTAAAAATGCTTCATGACAAATCCAAAGAAATAAAGCTGTTCCACATTCATTTCCRTATTGACCAGACACTTACCTCACTTGACTGAATCAAGGACCTCCCTTTGGAAGGTCTTTTCCCACATAGGGCAAAGTGAGAATATCAGTTTTGTACAAATGCACACACTCCATCCACATGTGTCCATGGTGCTACAGCACATTGGGGATTAGCTCATGCATTTCCGTAGCATTTGGCCCCGCAAAACCGAAGTCTTTGGTAGCTCTTGCAATTGATTTTGAGGCATGCAAGATGGATTCTCTCCTAAGTATGCAAAATACTTATGGACATCTCTAAACTTGTTAGAAARAGCTCAGCTCCTAAATAAATAATCCTAGACTCGTTTGTATTATGTTATGTTAATGGTAGTCTGCCTTTAATGCTAAAGAGTACATCTGAGTTTCTAAACTGAATACAGATCCTGTATTAACTCATTACTGAGCATGGTCCTTTGTGTCTGCAGAGAAGTGTTGCTGCAGCAGCCAGATACATATGAAAGACCTTTATGCTATAATGGCTACTGCTAGTGTGTTTTACCTTCTTAAAAATCAGAGCTATTGCTATGTATTTAGCATGTTACAAATACATATCTCACTTGAATTTGACATTAAAATTGTTGCAGTCATTGTACTGGGGAATTTTTTTTTTCTTAAGTGCTAGGGAGGTAAATGAGAACATAATTACATTGTCAAAGTCAATAATAGCAACCAGCCTCTGTCAGGTCTTGCTGTGCTCAGCACTGTTTCACAGGAACTGCTGGGGAGCTCTTCCGCCACCAATCCATTTGGCTCCATTTAAGAACTGAGTACAGGAAGGTAGTTATTGTACAAGATTAGTTTCCTGTATGCTGCAAATTGGCAGTAGCAGAAAAATACAGGATGAATTTATTAGCTTGCAAGGTCAGCTAATAAAAGGAAAACTATGCAACTTGGACTGTTGTTTACTTTAAGCAGGATCACTTACTAGACTTCATGCAAAATTTAAACTAATTAACTCCTGCATATCCACCTGCAGAATCTRCGCAGGAAAAAAGCAAAAATTGCACATGTACACCCACCCACGGACACACGCACACACACAAAACCTAATCTGGATGTTCAAATTCAAGGTGTTTAGCAGGATTAGAAGTCTTTCTCCTTAAAAAATTGCATTAAATATACAGATCTTGTGCTCCACAGGCAATCATTTCAGTCACATTTTGTCACTACTGCAGGAAGAATATGATGATAACGATGATTCTGTAATATTTCCTTTGCTCAATGAGTGCTAATATAAATTTTATATTTGRGAGAGATTGCAGGTGTTAATGAAATGGATATTTTATCCTAAAAACCTTTTTAAATAAGATCTAAGAAAAAAATAATTTTAGAACAAAAGAAGACATTTGAAGATGATAATAAAATTGTGATGTTCCTGGAGAACAATATATGTTGCAAGTATTACTTACTTGCACCTTTCCTTGTCATAGGCAGTGATAAAATAATACTATCATGTCAGAAAAATGTAATTCTACACTTTAAACAGCAGATGAACAGGGTCAGTTCATCATGCATTTTCTTCAGAGTTTGAATACACACACGCGCGCACATGTGCATGTGTATGCATATACACACACACACAGTAGAAAACTGCATAAAAGGGGGGATTTTGAATTCTATTGTGATATCTGTACAATGAACTTGATCCAGCTTAATGGTCAGAAATTCCAAGTACTTAAATTGCTTAACTGGCTTTTTTTTAAGCTCCTGAGTATGTTAGGTAGTCATAGCAGTTAAGTGCCTAACTTATTTCAAAGCACTTTGCAGTAAATTAGGTACCTATTCACATYATTCATTTCTTAGTGGAAAGATTTAGACTGGAACCTTTCAGCACATTAATGTGGCACTTTTCAGCAGTGGTACCCTCCATCCAGTGTGCCCAACTTGTGCTGGACACTTCTGCTTGTAAGGATAGTGAAGCATTGTTTTACCTAGTCTTTAGGCAGGAGGACAGTGAGAACTTAAACTTTCCATATAGTCAAGGAAGGATCRGCAAGTGCTTCTGAAGAGCACCAAAGCGAATACAGTGACTTTAAGTTATTCATTGACTTCTCACTGGTAGTTATAATGTAGCATGATAGGACATCTTACCTCTCCTTACTGAGTCTTCTTCACCTCATTCATGAATCAGCACTCAGATTTTCCTTTTAAAGAAAAAGTAGGTCAGTGTCCCTGCCTCTTCTAYCTAATACAGATGTATCCCTCTCAGTGTCAAGGATGCAACCCTGGAAAGTGCAACACTTAGAGATTTGATATTTGAGAGATTAGAGGTTTGATTATTTGATAACAAAAWTTTTTTTCATAAGAATTAATGGAATGGAGGGGATTCAGGAAGGTACTTAATACACAGCAGGATCAAGATCATCAAGACTGTCAGCAACCAACTCAACACCTGATCACAACAAAAGAGGTGTAAGAGTTGCTGGGTTCTGTGATGGACTTTATGTTGGTCAGAGGTGCTAACTGCTTTTTTTTAAAAAAGTCAATAAATTACTTTTTCTGGTCTAAAACGTTGACTGGTAGATCTCTTAACAACAAGATTTCARCTTTTGCTACACCATGGTAACCTTGTTCAACTGACTTTGATACAAAGGACTATTCTGAAATGTGTCCTGAGCCATTGCTCCTGTGAGACCAAACACCTCAAACCAACCTTTCAGAGCAAAATTGCCTCTTTCTGAACAAGTGTGCTCATCATCTTCCTTAGAAGCTCACTGTCAAATTCAATCAATGAAGGGTGAAGGACAGAAAAATAGTGTAATGACAACAGTTAGTAGATCAGAGTAGTGAACTGAAGCCACAGATGATAGTATGGATTACTGTAGTTGTTCTGTATTTTTTGTTTTTGTTTTTGTTTTTCCTRTGACAATAAATTCCAGAGAGCAGAGCACGCTGATCCACTCCTGAGAATGGAAAGTYTGACCACACTGTAGCCAGGAAATTAAGGCTCAAAGCAGAGGAAGCAAAGACAAGGCTGACTTTCAGTAGGAACAGATAGAACTGGGGTACGAAGCTCTGCTCTCTGGAATTTATCATCACTGCAAAAACAAAAACTTCACTTGCTTCTGTTGCTATCTGCTTTTCTGCTGGGCATCTACCTTTAGGACAACACTTAGTATCCTGAAATGCAGATGGACAAAGGCACAAATYCTTCTGTCCTGTTTAAAGACATTCCTTCTGAGAGGACTCCCTGCAGACYGCTGAAGATGCATAGTCTTCCTCTCAGGCAAATATACAGCTTTCTTCCTCAGGCAGGCTCGTCTCAGCTATAGATACCCAACCAGATGCACAAGTGTTTCTGTACTCCCAGGTCTAGGGCTTGGCTGGGCTTTCCTCAACCCCATATCCAAACAAAGCTTGCCCTTTAGTGGCACCAGGCRTCAGTCAGGGACAGGAAGCCCAAGTGGGAGCCACATCATCTTCTGAAGGGTCTAAACAAATGAGGAAATAGGACTTTGATGTACACTGCAGTAGAGCCAAGCAAGTAAATCAAGATTCATCCTTAGGAATTACTACTAGCCCTTCAGAGATATTCCCCACTGTCCACTGAGAGCTTAGTGGAGAGGCCTCCATGCTTCACACTGAGGTGCTCTAAGGTGCTCCCTACCTGAATGAGCCCTGGGGTGGGATCCACTCCTTTTAAACTAYGACTTGAACCTACTTCATCTTCTTTCCAGCCAGGCCCCCTTCTCCAGAGACTGTCAGCTCCTGCAGAGGCAAGACAAAGGTGAGGTTATTTTCCATGTATCCAGCTGAAATCTGGGTAGCCAGGTATGCAAGCAGTAGGGGGGTGGCAGTGAGAGAGTAAACAAGGTAGTGTTTATGCATTTCTTAATTAAGAGTCATCAGATAAACAGTATCAGGAGTAGGGGCAGGAGGTCCCTTCTCCCAGAAGAGCTCTCTCATAGCTACAGTCTCCAGTGCCTCCTTGTTTATTAATATCTGGCTTTGACTTTTACACTCGTGGGCTGTCTCAACCTTGAAGCCCAGCTTTGTTTCATGCACTTTGAGCATCCACCCAATATGATTTAATTGTGAAGATCTTGCCATGCTCTTTTCGGTTTGCTGATCTGTGGGAAATGAATCAGAGCCAGAGCAGAATGTGAATTTGTGAAAATAAGTCAGCTAAAATGCAGTTTTCTTAAAGGATCTCAAACCCTCTCTAAAAAAGATACGGAAGACAAATGCAAGCTCTTTTTAGTGTAAGGAGTGAAATGTGCAGTATCAAATAATGTGCAGAGCTTGAGTAATCTGCGGCAACTAAGACTTCGGTGCTCAGCAGAGGCAAATGCTCTGCCCCCAGCATGTCATACTGTGAAACTAGAGGTGAAATGTGATGGTGCCAGAACCAAACATTGATCCTGAGTGTCAAACTGTTCCATAAACCAAATGCACTAGCCACTCAGAGTTTTCTGGGGGGAATGAGAGACCATCTTAATTCAGGATCATAATCTTCAGTAGAGGACTATGCAACAGAGAAATTGGTGAGCTGTTGTAGTTCCGGTTCCTTTGGGGAGCAGTCACAAAAGAAGGGGTCTTGCCTGGTCTCAAGGACRGCCAAGTAACTGTGAATGAGCCATGACATGATGTTGAGCAAGATGAACAGAAGAGTGGGTTTGTGTTCACCTGCATGGCAACTGCACACAGGTACCTTTCTTTYGTTCAGTTATCTTGGTCTTTCTGGCCAAAGTGAGTGAAAATGCAAGCTCTGAGGGAGCAAGAATTTAATTCAGGTTTTAATCTTAACACAACCTACATTATAAATTATAAACCAAATCCAAATTTTATCAGTCTCTGCCCCACAGTCTTTCTGAGATTTTCACATTCCTTTGCCAGACTGTTTAATTAGGATTTTAAAGCTTTCATGTTCAAARTGTCCACTTTGAGCTGGCAGGGCTGGTAGGGTTCAAAGGAAAGAATGAAAAACTCTGAAATCTAAAACAGAAACAAGCCCGAGCTGAAGAACCTTACTGCAGCTTCACAGATTTTGAGGAAGCCTGGATCTGGATACAGAGGTTACAGTTTGAGTTTGTGGGCAGGAGGCAAAGTTGTGTTTCTCACACCATGGGGTATCTCCACGCGTTGAGAAGCTGATCAGCCCTTCTCTCTGTGCAGCTTGAGCCAACAGAACTGTTCTGGGAAGCAGAGGTACCCAGCCTAGCAAAGAGAACATGGCCACTTCTCTTGCTTAATCCACCTTTGGATTAGGTGGATTAGGCTGAAGATTTACATATGGAGAATTTTACTTGAGGTGGTGGGGTATGCATATTTTGCAGGGGGAAGGGCAATGGAGAGGTGCGGTCAGGCATCAGGAACCCAGGTGTTAACTGGGGACTGCGTGTATATGTACAATGATACAGTGTAAAAATACTAGAGTTATCTTCTTGTTTGTAGTTATAATTTGTCTTTTATTTCATATAAAAAATAAAAGATGACATAAAGTATAAAAAAGCATTTAAAATGTAAGTAAAAAATAATAATTCTACAATGTAGTCCATGTGCAATGGCCTATTTTCACACACATACCCGAACTGTTACAAGTGTAAGTTGCATATCTGGTTTTGAAATTCCTTATGTTTTTAGAGTAATAATGTACATGATAAACCTGAGTGACAGCACTTCTACTATTACTCAAAGAATACAATGTAAAGATTTATTCCTACCCACCAGTGCAGAAACACAGACCTAAATGAATAAAAGAATGAATACACACACTGTAAAAAACATTCTTCCCTCCAGGCAAGATTAGATGTCTGGTTAAACTGTTCTGCATGAGGTCTATCATGCATAGCTATGCACACCGTGCATACAAAGAAAACAGTCTCCCTGTCCTGGCAAAGAGAGGGTTGAACCACACAAATGGGCCACCCAAGACAGTCAGTTTGGGGAGTTTTTTGCCCATTCCTAATCAGCCAGCCTGACAGCTAGAGGTCTTACATTTACCCTGAACCACTTTCRGCAGTACATGAAGACCAATATATTACATCAGTATCCTCTTCCTGCAAACCCTGATGCAGTAGCAAATCTTTAGAGTGGAATAATAGAACTACTCCCCAGAGCTGGGGTCAGAGTAAGTTTAGCTGGGATCATTTTGTGTATACAGAGCTGAATCAATCAGATATCACACCTCTTGATACCACAGGTATTTAACTGGCTGAAGTCCATAGTGTGACCTAGCTTGAGAATAGGAGAATAGACACACCAAGGTCATCTTTCTGGAAGTGGAGAACACTCAGAAATCTGCAATATGGCTACTGCCATCCTGATTTTCCTGATCAAAGGTTGTATAAACTCTCCCAGCTCTTGAAAAGGAGGGTGCTTAGAGGAATTCATCTTTTGGCCCTGAAAAAATACACATCAGCCAAAACAAAGGGCCTAAGGAAAGGAAATAAAAGGCCAAGGAAAGATATTGACTGAAAGAGATACTGAGGAATATTTTGAAGCGAAGAAGACTGGCAGAGACAAGGTAGAAAAATTCTTTTCACAGTCAGGACTTGTCACATAAGAGCAGTAAAAGCAAGCAGGAAAAGTGGGATGTGGGAAAGCAATATGCTTTTCTGCCTTTGGGTCTATTATTTTCCCTTCCTCCTCCCCTCCCCTCCCCCTTTTTTCTTTTTTTTCAATAGACTGTTCTATAGATGTAATGCCACAGATCTAAATTTAAATAAAAAAGCCAAATCAAATCAAGATTTCAGTAATTGTATCTATGCTGTTCTGTGTAGAAATGTGCAGCAAGCTGGCCCCTAAAAATACTACAGAGAGCTGTGACTCATGCTCATAAGCATTGACTGATCAATGGAAACTTTGAGGAGTCTTTTGTAGGTATTTATGTATGAGAACATGCACATAAGAGAGACAAAGAGCAGGAATGTGTTGCTACTAGATACCTCACTGTGCCCCGATGAATTCGATGTGTGAAGGTAGCAGTTATTCCRTGCTCGAGAGGGCATGCTGTTTTATTTCTCTAGTACAATTGTTTTGGTCCTCTTATCAGATCATATGTTAATAGCTTTATGCTACTTACTTACATTGAGAGCTGGAAACTGCTAAGAATTTCAAAGCTCCATGAGAAAGAAAGTAAAAACAGTAGATTCGCTGGAAACACCCTACAGAGAGATTTAGCTCTTGACTGCATTTTTATCTTTTAACTGTTTTTCCAGGCACTTACTATTTTCAACCTGCAGATGCACCTATTTTCAGTAACATCTCCCAGTGCAGAAAAAAATTATGTTCCTATTCACTTATATTAATTAACTGAGAGGACACTCCTATTTTGAAATAGCATCAAATTAGTAGAGTAGAATAGCCTGAACACATCAAAGTGCTGAATGAAGCTGTTTAGSATCCATAATAAGGCATCTTATATTCTTGCTTTGTAAAATACAATAAAGAAAAAAGTGATTTGTACCGTATTTTTAAGACTCTTGTGTTTCTTGACATACATTTCACCTCTTGAAACATTCTTGAGTCAAATAAAATCATATTTATACAATTAAGGCCTCTAGAATAATAAATGTACCACATAATAGCAGTAAATACAATTAAACACTACACAGTTGCATTAGAACACTTTTTTCAGAGAATTAATGAAATAATGTGATCTGCAATGGCATGTTTCTTTCTATCTTTTCTTTCCAACATTTCATGCTTCTTGATCACCAACCACAAAAATCAACCCTGGGAGGAAAAGAAAGAAAGAAAGAAAGAAATAGAAAAAAAAAAAAAATTAGCGGAATTAAAAGTC
>NW_028186668.1:3844317-3918479 GCF_003343005.1 Rhea americana
AAAAAAAAAAAAAAAAGGCTTCCGTAGAAAATGCTGAATTAGTGATATGTTATAACCCCTCTGAGTGATTTCATGTATATGTGTTTGGAAACATAGTACAGGCTAACAACGTCAGCTGATGCAATATGGAAAAAAATATTTAACGGGCCCAGTTCTGCCAGGTTTAGAGCAAAACTGGGTGACATCAATGCTGCAAGAGCGCAGTCTGACACTTGCTGGCCAAAACAATCTTACATGCAGGCTCCTTTCAGGGATTGCTTCTTCTCAGTGCATAGTAGACTTTGCTAGATCAGGCAAATGGATCACTTCTCAGGCAGACTACAGTCTCTATCCCCTTTTTTGTGATCCTTTTTAGGCTTTGTTTTTTGAGGGCATAGGGAAAAAAAACCCTGATCTGCTGAAAGGGCCAAAAATGGGGTGAATTGACATCTCTGCTGAGGTCATGTTATTTCAATGGAAGTTTTCTTTAACCAGGGTAGGCAGCAGGAGTAATTTGTCATCCTTTCAGGAAATGCCAATTTTCCTTATACATAAATCCATTAACTTTTCCAAAGCCAGATTCAGACAACTGTGGCTTTAYTGTTTTCTGTGGATCCCCACAACTGTGGATTTACTGTCCTCTCTAAGGAAGCAGCCATATTGTCTGGCACAAGAAAGCAGTGGGGGATGCTAGAGCAGAGAGATGGGTAATAAGAGAGAGAAATGGGTTACGGACATGACCTAAGGTAAAGCTGCACCTGATAATGGCTCTCCACCAATAAATGGACATATGTCCTCCATGGTCAGTAGCTAAATCCACAATACCACTGTATTTTGGAAGGTCCATGCAATTCTAGGCCATCAATCTTAAAAAAGATTAGGTGGCCTAGAAAAATTCACAAAAGGGAGATAGGGACTATCAAGTGTATGGAATGACTGCTCTGTGAAAGGAGATTAAATTGCCTGGGACCTTTCAGCCTGGGAAAGAGACAGAAGAATATAACAGAAGTCTTAAGAGAAAAAAGTGGCTTTGAAAATTGAATAGATAATGTTATAATACAAAAACTATTGTTTCTTCAAAACAACGAGTTTGATTTTCTTTTTCATGCTGCACATAATTAAACTATGTGACATATGGCTGCAGTGGGATGGTAGGAAGTCAAAAGGATATGTACATGTAAAAAGTAKCTTTGCAGATTCACCCAAAGAAAATCTATTGTGAGCTCCTGAGAGTCAAGAGAACAACTTTATGCCAGGTGGACCGTMGTCCACAAGCACTGGAAGGTATATTTAAGGAGTATATGTGATGCTCTCATCTCATCATCAGTTACTAGACTGTCTCAAAGATAGGCTAGGGAACATGCCAGACCCCTATGGTCATCTCAGTACTACCGTTCCTTACATCCTTGTATTAACTTAGACTTAAAATGCCTGAGCTCAGATCCAATCCATAGCTGTATCRATACAGGCTGGTTGTTGTCTACAAAGTAAAGGACTAGGAAGCATAATTATATTCTCAAAGGCAGTTCTTTAGCTCCCACAGCATCAGAAAGTCACTAAGTTGGCTACAAGGTATTGAGAAACATCTGAAAATACCACATATTTAGTTCCTATCCATATACCACATACATCTTCTGCTCAGAGCAACTGAACAATATGTACGTAGCTCCAGGCCAACCACTGATGTTTCTAGCCCAACTAGCAGTGAGCTAGATCACATCAGTGCCGAGAATGAGAAGATTGGATGTGACATTATAGCCACAGAAAACAAGAGAAAGAATATAGAAAAGAGTTATGGAACTGCAGTTCTGYGAACACAGACGTCTGATGAGAATTTGAGGTATTGTGGTAAGAGAAGGAGCTACAGCTTGGAGCTGGTAAATCATTTTATTAGTTAATCACTTTTTGTGAGTCAGAAAGTTCAATTTGTTGAATTAGTATATTTTCAATCAGTACTGACAATACTGTTACTAAAAATCAGGAGTGAATCTTAAGAATATGTAATTTATCACCAAAACATCAGGTAATTAAAGTTCATTTGAAAACAGTCTTCATCAATTAYCCCACCTGCACAAATGAAAGAATTATTACACCTTGCTGTGCTATCATGATGCTCAACACTTATCTATTGTAAAAAATTTTAAGAGTTTTTTTGCTAGCATTGAAAGAGTCTGCATGCGAATGCAAAATAACTAGGAAAGAGGAGAGTTTGGAACCTATCAATTAAGGTTATCCATATTTAATTAAGATTTGTTATAAATCAATACCTTTTGTATGATGTACTTTATTTTGTCAAGAAGTGATTTTGATAGATTTCACATTAAAWATAGCTTAGTAATTTCCATCTTCARCTCAGTTTCCTCTGAAATTAGAAAGCATCAGAAAACAGCTGAGAAAATAAGCTCTGGTTAGTTGCACTGTGTTTACATTTTATTTATGTGGATCAGCTGCAAAACAGAATGTTAATGCTATTCATCTTTAATGAACCTTTGTATTGAGGACAGGGAGTTTATGAGGGAAACCCTGTGAATAATATCAGATTTTGTAACTAAATCAGCACAGTAGGAGTAAAACGCTTTATCGGATCTTATTCACAAGAGGTTTATGCTATACCACTGATATCTTCCATCGTACTTAATCACTTTTATGAGCACRGGCTGAGGCCCTACCACAAATTGCCACCAGAAAGCCTAACAATCTAAACATTACTTTGCTAAAGCTTCAGAAAGTCTGTTTGTTTTGAAGAAATGATACTAAACCATAGCAATTCAACAGTCTTGGATTTTTATTTGCTTTAGAAGGCATTTGTCTTCACCATTCTTCTGTGAGATAATATGCATGAACAGAGAAATTATTGAAAGGTGTCTGTCATTCATCTGTGCTGCCACAATGTGTATTGTCTTTWGGTAATTCAGTAAATACCATGTCCTTTGTTTGTTCTTGCTCATAGCAATGTGTTTAGTAAAGAGTTTTTGTAACACAAATGACTTCATAATAGTACTTACATACTCTAGATACAGTTGTGACACGTCATTGACATAAGCGTCAATAGTTATCTCCCTATTTATAACAGTAGTTAGACCTTTAAAGTAGTTCTTATTTACCCTAACAGTCCTTTAGATCAGTAGTAATTTGAATTCCTGTGTGAGCAAGGGTCCAAGGGACGAGCCAGGACACCAGTTCTGTACCATGGCGCTGAAATCTCCTGGCTTACAATGGATCATACTCATACTGCTAGATGCTCTTTGCCTCCAGAACAGCTTACCCACATGCAGACTGTCTACAAGAAATCATCCCTGCCCCATGCTAACTCCCAAGACATTTCCAGAGATCATTTGCAAGTGGATGAGATGATTTAGGCCAGAACTATGGCTGGAAGCACCCTAACTCATCAGGGCAACAGGGTTCCAGACTCCTAGGAAAGACACAGCCCTTGGCTGCTCTGAGCTTGGGCCTCATGTCTCCGTCAGCTAGTGGCACCTCACCGGCACATCTTGAACYTATCAATTAAGGTTATCAATATTTAATTAAGATTTGTTATAAATCAATACCTTAGATAAAAGTCCAGATAAAAGACTGTTAGATGCTCAAACAGTAATGAGGAAGGGAAGCAAGGGTGCAGACATACTAAAAAGATAAAATATCCTTCCAGGATTAGCAGGAGGCAYTTTATAACTTGTAAAAGTAATTGAGAATAGCAGCACTAGCAGTTTAGAGCTTCTTGGTACTAAAGTGGAAAATAGCAGCAAACTCTAGCTCACACAAAATGCAGGAATGCATTTCTAATGAGTTACATTCAGGTCAGAAGGGGAATACTTCATGCAATGCACTGTTAAAGAGATTTCATTCCCTGTTGAAGAACAGAAAGAAAGAAATATGTATACAAACATGAAYGGAACCTTCTTCATAGAAGTATTCATTTTAATTGGCTTTTCATAGTCTTTCTTTTCAAACAACACTAAAAGCGTCTTCTGACAGACAGCAAAACTGCTCTTGCATTTATTAATTGATGGCAGTATAAAAGAAAGCAATTAAAAATCACATGAAGCCATTTATTCCAAATGTCTTACTTGTAGCAAGGCACTCTTTCCCACTGTGCTAAAATTAACTGTTTCAGAGAAATGTATAAACAACATGAACTACAATCAATAACATTCTCATCTGCTGACAGCATTGTCAAGTGACAACCAATCTAGCCAGCACTTGGACTGACCACTCAGATTACTTTCATCAGATTGAGTCTTGATGATCAATACTGAATATTTAACAGTAATACTTTCTGCTTTGCTTAAGCACTAACAGGAAAGAATGGAACGAATTTGCTAAATAGTGATTCTCTCATCACTGGACTTACTTCATTGCTGAATTTGAGTTACTGGTTCTCAATAACTTTCAAGTTTTGATTCTCATATCCCACAGATTTCACAGTGGTGAAGTCTTTAAAAAACAATCTACATGAGCATTACTAACACACATTACCAAACTCTGATGCCTGCTTTTGTGCGCACAAGGAGTAGCATGGTCTCTCTTTTTATTTATTTATTTTTTGATAGTAATCCCATTACCTTCTCTACTGATCAGGGCATTCCGAATCTGCCCAGCTGATTAGCTATTACTATGTCAAAATACTTTGTAATCTTCTCTGATCTCGTCTTAGCAGCGATGCCAGGGCAGTGATACCCTAGTTTGAACAAGCTCAAACATGTAATTGTAGGAACAAAGGTACTGATGGTAAGTGGTAGGCATGCCTCCCAGTTTTCTTTTCTATTTAGATTTCTTTATCACCAGAATCACAAGACAGTGTAGAAAATAGTCTTTGCTTCCAACTTTCAATGGGACCGAGAAACTGAGAGGCTGCTCTTGAGCAACCTGGGGCAGGGGGACTCAGAGCTCCCTGTGATTCTGGTCCTCAGTTATATTTGTGGCCCATATCTCCAGGTCCCTGTTCTTTGGTTAATGTGCGGGAGACATTCCTCAACCCTTATGTCTTCCCTTGGCATGAAGCTGGGTTCCTGCTCATGGACCTAGAACATGGGAAGCAAATTCTGATTCCCTAATCCTCAGCATGTTAAGCTGGTCTCTGAATAAATAAAACAGCAACTATCCTGCCTGGCTATTGCTATTGGGTAGTTGCATCCTGGGTTTTATCCTAGCCACAACAGAAAAAAAGATGTAACACAACAGGAAGAAAACAAACAAAAATTAATATTAAATTTAGCAAAACAAAGACATTGCAGTGCCAAATTCTCCTTTGGTAAATCAGCACAGATTCACTGTTGTTTACATCAGCTAAGCAAAAGAATGGAAACTGCTGACAGAATGGGAGCTCAGAGGCACATGAGTCACTACTCATTGAATTTCCAAACTCTCGTGACCTAGTACTGTTGATGGGAAAGTCAGCAGAGGATGCTGCTTAAGATATTTTTTTCTTGGTAATACATGATTTTGATTTGCATCCAGAGTGTGTACAGGAGGTTTCTAGAAAGCTTTCTGATAGTGAATAAAACAATTCAGATGATTGTCAGTTTGAAGTTAGCCAGCCTGCATCTCAGGCAAAAAGTACTTGCCAGGGAGTAACCTAGGATAAAACAATCTCCTAAGGGAAGCAGTGGAAATTTCATCTCTTGAMACATCACAGGCTAGACTGGATAAAGCACTAGTAAGTGTATAAGAAGAAACAGTCTTGCTTTTCACAGGGAGAAAAGTTCAAACATTGAGTTGCTGAGATACTTTGGGGACAAGTGTGATGTGAGGTCTAAAATAAACAGAGTACTTCATTGCACTATCAGTAATGAACTGCAGTGAACTACCCTATTCATTTTATGGTGCTAACAGGGCTCTATCCCATAAAATTTTGAATGTCTTAAATGCTTTTTACAAAGTATATTTTCTAGGTATTTTCTAGGGACGAGGGAGAACAGAAAATCCTCTGCAATGGAAAATGAAAATAAATGACCCCTGGATAATCATGTTTCTTAAAGGTAACCAAGGATCAATCACACRAACTGAAAAACATCATCCAATAATGTGCTTTATTTTAGATGACTATTTAGTGTAGATTTCTGTTGCCTTTAAATATACAATTCAATTGTATCCTAATTGTATCCTAACAATCCTAAGTTCCAGTATATTATTTAAAATAGGAGTTACAGTCAACYTGAATACATTTCAATACCCTATTTTAACTGATTCATTGAAATTCTTTTAACGCGCAAAAGATTTTTCTCTAATTTGAGCTCATTCTTCACAATATTTAGTAGGTTGAACTCTGAGTACTCAAAAAAGTATTTTCTTCTTCTACACAGGAAGTCAGAATAAATATTCTAGCAGTTTCAAAAAATTAAATGAACAGGATTTGAAGATAGACCATTACACCATTTAATAAAATACACACAATCTGAGTTTCTCAGTACAAAATTTGCCTCATAAAAGAAATCGAGAAATCCATATCAAGTCTTCTGTTATTTCTTTAATGCTTATGGTTTTCTGAAGAGCCTGTATTATTTCTTTCAAAGAACATGGTCAGGAMAATGTAATATAATTTTATTGATGAAATCAAATGTGAGATTAGGCACTTAAGAGTTAGTATTCACCTAGGAATGAAATCTCTTACCATTTGTTGTCCTTTGCTGCTATAAATTGTTTTTTTTTTCAGATAAGTTATTTTTCTCACCAACTAATTTGTCACCGATTCTGTCCTTAAATTTATACTTCCTGTCATTGGCTTTAGCACATAGAAAGCATATTGTCCTGATTCAGGGGCATAATATAAAAACTCTGAGTATTTTGTGATAGAAACCTAAGCAGCATTTAGGCTTCTCCTTTGTGTCATTCATAACAAACACAGAATTTCAAATTGACAATTCTCTTCTAAGATATAAAAATTGATRATCATCTTGTAACGGCAAGCCTTAACATTTCCATGTAATCAGGATGAGAAATTGAAATATCTCTCAAAATTCTTCAGTCTTGCTAACATCGGCTTAAGCAGGTCCCATCTTCCTGTCCCAAACTATAGTACTCAGTGGTGCGCTAAAGCTCATTATTCCATTAGTTGTGTCTACAGAACTGTTTCTGGGAGCACATGGTATCAGTAGTGTGAGGATGAGAACTATCAGTATCAGTCATGCACTTCCATGGCAGGAGGTATCTATGGCCACAGGAAAAAAAAATCTCTCAAGTAAGACTTTGNAAAAAACACTAACATTATGTTGGCAATACCTATAGTTTGTCTCAAAGAGATGTGTCTTTTTAGCTATGCATGAAGCTGGGAAGCTAGTATTTCTTATTTCTTGTCACAGTCAAGTGATCCATTAGCATGACTGTGGATGATAGTATTTTTGTTGCTTTTGTAGAAAAATATGTTATCTATTCTATGTTCACATTTCTTCTCATTTTTTTTCTGAACATACTGTTCTTTTTTTGGAGTTACATTAGACTTATTTTAATCCTCTGGCCCATTTGCAGGCAAGCCTACATTTGATAGTCTGCTGTTAGCAACTGAGACACTTCTGTATTAATTGTGATTTGTCTAAAGGTAATCACTGCAATCTGACCCATGCAAAATCATTTCTCTACTCATTCCAGAAAGTGACTGTTTCTTCTTTTTAGTGAGTATATTTTGATTTGTTGTCAGAATGTGGCTACTGAGTCACTGAGCAGTCAAAGTCCTCAAGAGGTTGCAAGTCAGCCAACTGAAAATACAGAAATCATACTCAGGCTGAAACACAGATCGTTGTCACTTGTATCTGCTTTGCATTTCCTGTTATACAGGGCCAATATATCACAGATACCATACATATAGCAAGCAGCAAGTATTGCTCCCATGCAGGAAGCATTTAGCCTGCATTAGACACATGTAATACAGTAATCACCAAGTACCAGTGGAAACGGAGCATACAGGGGAATCTATCTGCAGTTTCCCTGGACCATACATTTCCAGTTCAGCTTTTTGTGTTTCAGTACCGGTTTGATTGTTTCTATATGAAGCCTGCAAAGAAATATAAGAATTTTTAGCTTTAAGGGAGTTATATAACATGGAAGCAGCTGTTGACTGTGATCAAGTACATAGGCCTTGATTTCAAACATTAATGTGATGTGATGTGATGYGTTTTCATAAATGAAACAGCTTTCAGCAAAGTTAGCTTAGATCAAATTGCTCAAACTTTCCTCTGAGTGAGCGAGCACTCAGAATATCCCTCTGGGTTACTCTCAGCTCCTCCCCTAACTCCAGCCAGGTTCTTCAGTCTTCAAGCAGTGTCTCAATATGGAAACTGGGAGATTCGAACTCTGACTTTTTACAATCAATATTTTACCTCCATCCTCTGCAGCCCTCACCAAATCAGTGCTTTGTATTCCAGGGGAACCCATTTCTCTTTGCAGCTACACACAGACCTCTGAAGCCCCCGGGAAACTACAATTCTTCTCTATTTACGAGCTACCAAGCGAGGGTGGAAATTTCTGGAGAGGTCTAGTATTTCTGTCTTAAAACATTTTGGCTCTGTTGGAAGAAGCTGCCTGGATACCACATTTCAAAACTCTACCTTGCACATACTACTCAGTTCATAACAAACCTTCTGCTGTCCTAGTGTGTCAATCATTTGTTCTTTATATAGTTATTAATATTTTTTCCAGAAGTTTCCTTCATTCTACGAAATTTCCTTGTCTGGATCACAAAACAGAACTGTGCAGTAATACTGTGTTTTAAGTGGCAATATAAAACATGAAGCCAAATCCATGATTATTCTTTTTYAAAGCATTCAATTCAGTGTAATCTTAAGGAAAGACAAAAATAACCTTATTTCTTCTGAGTCTGGTAGTTACCTTTTGTTAAAGGATTTCTCCAGGTGGAATTTTGCACTAAAAAACATATAATCAACACATATATTGCTTAGCATAGCACCGAGAATGTCTGTCTGACTGACCCAATCATGTCTTTCCTTCTGCAGCACGGACAAAAAAGACACCATGTAAAACAGGGGAAGGCAAATCACCCCTWAAGGGCCAAGTTCAGGGAGAAAGATCAGTCCCTTAGGGTACAAGCCCAGCAGTTGTCCCAGGCCTGAAGCAGGCACCACATCCTGCATACCATAAGCAAAGAGCTCTAGAGACAGCACCAAAGAATGTGCTGGCTCTGCTCCTTATCAGTCCATGAAACTCTGCCAGTGGTCTAGAGGAGCTGTGCTGCAAGAGACCACTTCCACTGCCTTCCCGGTCTAGACAAATTCTAGTTCTCTCCAAGACACTAGCATCTCCATTGGTGAAAGACCCAGCTATGGCTTGCACTCTCCACAAAGATATATAACACAACTTCTACCTCCTCCTCTCCACACTGTAGCATCCCTACCGATCTCATCCTGGCCTGCCTGCTTCTGTGGTTCCAGGACATCCAGGGAACCACACGGCACTTCAGTCTGCCTGGCTGTGCAAAACAGACATTTCCCCACCCTACAGAGTGACTGTGAGACTCATTTAACATTTGCAAATCATTCTGAGTTCCTGAGGAACACGGTACAATTTCATGTGCAACTTCTTGCCCACCAGGACCCTGAGTCTTTTTCTGCGTAGCTGCTGTCTAGCCTGTCAGCCCCTACTGTCATGGCACTGCAAGGAAGAGCTGGGGGCTCCAACAGGGTTGTGCCAGGCCTGGCCCCAAGGGCCTGGCTCCTTGCTCTGAGAGAGCAGGCCCCCGGGGCAGCAGGGGCAGCCTTGGCCCTGGAGGTATCAGCCATCACCGCAAGGATGGAGATGGACCAAGGCTGGGACCAGGGCGGTGGTCAGCAGGGCCGTGGTGGGGTTTGAGCTGGCACTGCTGCAGCGTCAATTGACAGTCCTTGGCTAGGCTAAAATGGGGCTGGGGCTGGGCAGAGGGGAGGCCTGGGAGTGGGCAAGGATAGGGAGGGCTCGCAGTGCCCCCAAGGACCTGACACACAGTCTATGCTGTTGCACAGGGTTATTTCATCCAGGAGCAGGACTTCACTTTTGCCTTTGCAGAACCTCAGGAGGTTCCTTTCTCCAGTTGTTTTAACAGTGTGTCCAAGTCCCTCTGGACAGCCACCCTGAGCACCAGTGAGGACTATGATCATTCTCCCCAGTTTGGTATTGCTCAAAAAGTTGCTGAGAGTGAAGTCGATCCCATTATCCACATCTTTAATAAAAACATCAAATGTTATTGAACCAATATCAGTTCCTGAGGTGCACGACTAATAAACAGCCTTCAATCAAACTTTGTACAGCTGTATACGACATTTTGACCTTGGTAGTTCACCCATCTTAACTTTGAATTATCCAGTCCACATCTCATCAATTTGTGTATGAGGATATAATTGAAGATTGCGAAGTCTTCCTAAAGTCAAGATATGCAGCATATATAGCATACAAGAAAAGAGATGAGGAAGTTCTTACTCCAAAGACTGCAAGAAAGCAGAATGTCAGACAAAGAAAATATTACAATATGTTTGTTGACTTCCTCTGAAGACAACAGATTTGAAAGATTTCCACAATATTAGATCCTGAAGTAAGAGACTTTTGCTCTGGCTCAGTAGATTCTTACTCAGGACTTGAAGTGTTTTTTCTCTGAGATTTGAGATGTAAGTTTTAAAGCCTCTGCTTCTGGTGAGAAGTATTATATTCTGAGTGTGGCATTGATATAGCCATAGATTTTAATACCTAGTCACTCAGATGAGCAACACCAGTTAACCAACAGAAATTACATGCTAACTAGACTATAAGTAGAAATGTTTTAAAATATGTTTAAAACAACCAATTTAAATAGCACTTGCAGCTCCTACAAACATTGGTCATGGTTAGCTGAAACCTCTTCCATCTCTTTCTCCTATTTTAGCAAGGCTTCTGAAAGAAATGATATCTATCATTTGCATGACATACAGTTGCAGAGGTGTCTTGAGTCTTTAAAGCCATTTGTTGATACCTGACCAGGGTAAAATCACACAAACTAACTTCACTTTAAAATATTGTCATACCCTCAGGCAACAAGTAGGGAACTCTTCTCATCTCATAGCTAATGGTTTTGTGAGGCTCGTAGAAAGTGCAATATGAGGTTGTGGTTCACAGACAATTACCTGAAGTCATAGCGGCCTTTGTTGAAAGTAGCACTGAAGAATGATGAAGCACTATATAAACTGTGCATCTTTAAGAGACAGCAAARGTACGTAACAGCATCAAGGTCCATTAATGCCTAATAGACCCTGTCACAAAGGGGATCTTTGCGATTAAATGACTAATTTAGTCCACTGAGATATTTTTATCCATAAAACTCTACTACAGGAATCATTTTCATACAGAGACCTACCGCTTCTGGTATTCAGGATTAGTGTATATTTAAAACCTCATGAATATTCTGAGGGCTTCACATGTGGAGGTCAGCAAGGGACTGTGCCAGTGCTACCCTCTTTAATATGTATATTAGCCACTGGTGGTTAGGGAGATTGCTAAAGGTGCAGCATCAGCAATCTGCTGAAGCCACAGCTCTGCTTCCCTTCCATCTAACATAGATGAAATAAGGTTTTCTCTCTGCAAAACAGACTCTTTCCAAGATAAGAAGTCAATCCACCTAAGGAACATGAATTAGAAAGTTGAAAAGAAAATGGGAGAGAAAGGAAGAAGTACAATGAAAAAATAGAGATACAGTTTTAGTGTTATTCAGTAAGCTATATGTTATTTATTCGTTTCAGTATAGGTTTCATTGCAACATTGAGAGAATACAAATTGACACAAAATTCATGTAAATTTATGTAAATGCATATATAAATGAGTTGCAGCCCTCAGGCTCCTGGCAACTTGCCATAGTGGCTCTGAGCAGAGCAGATATTTTGCACCGCTGTAGTACTCTGAGAGGTGTTACTGTGAATTAGAGTGTGGTTTTCTAAGAAACTTTAGTAGCTTTATCGGTTTCTACATGGAGTTTGCCAGCAGTGAAAGAAATACCACTTTGTGAACTTTCGACTTCTTATCTGAGTTAGTAATAGCTCTGAGCCTAGAAATAGCTCATGTGTGACCATTACAAACTCTTTCAGTTTCTTGGTAGAGTTTATAATTACTGTGAGACAGAAACAGCCAGTTCATGAACATGATAAACTTCACTGGCATTCCTTTGGAATCTATAATAGCCATGAACTCAGAAATAGCTGGTTCATGACCAACCATTAGAAACTCCTCTGACTTCTCAGTGGAGAATTTCTAATAGCCACGAGCACAGAAATAGCTGGTTCACAACCATCAACATCTCTGTCAGCATGTCCATTGGGAATATAATGGTTATAAGCTCTGGAATAGCTAGTTCACATTTCGTACACATTCTTTTGATTTCTCCATACTGAAATACAGTTATGCAGCCAATAACCTGTCAGTAACAAATAATGCAATAATAAGGGCTTGCTTAGCTATTTGGGGATAATGCAACAGAATAAAATATAATACATTAATGTAAATGACAGGACTAGATTTGGGTAGCCTTGAAAAGCTTGTAGCATATATTTTCTGATTTTCTGCCTAGTTTTCACGATATTTAGCACCACTGGATTAGCATTCATGGAATCTAAACCTGTTTCTACATGTAAGGGGAAAAGACAGCCCAGAGAAGGTGTTAGAGACARTAATAAGAGCAAGGATTGGGGTACTGACCAGAAAGTGTGACGGGCTGCTCTGGAGAGTTTTTATTTTTCAATATGAAGAATCTCAGGACTAATATGATATTTCTAGGGTCTGTGTACATCAACTTCTGTAGACATTTCTACAGACAGACATGTTGCATTTTTAAATTGAAGATATATGGAGTCAAGCTGCTTGTCTTTTGCCCATATAGGCAGAGTTAGACAGCTACCAGCTRACTGTTGGCAGTCTGCACTGAGACCTCTCCTTTGGCCTGTAACAACACACATACATAGACCACACTGAGCCATGGCAGGATTGTAAGGAGGTCTGCTCATGGTCCTCATGAATCCCTGTAAACATCTTTGTGTTCTACGTAAAAGAACTCTCTTCCCTTCAGAAGTCTTCCAGAGCAACTGTGGGAGGCTTTCAGGGCTGAAGGCCTTTGCTGGAAGCTCAGCATATTTAGTATATATAGGCACCTATCGCATATAAGTGCCTTTATGCTAATTGGGGGTTTATATGTCAGCAGACTTCTACCAAAGAAACCAAAATACATCAAGCACTAACTTTCAAATATCAAAATATAAAAGAAACATTGCAGCAATACTGTGACCATCCCCATAGTCTGTGGCTCCACACCTTTTCCTTCAAACTTCCCTAAAATCTTCCTCTGTGTAACTGCAGTGTCATTCATGCACCAGGACTCCCATCTGATAACCCCTCTATTATGTGAGATAAGATTTTCTGGGTGCTGAAAGTCTCTCCTTTTCTCTTTCTAGCCCACCAGAAAAAGGACTGAGTGGGGGCAAGGTGGCCTAAAGACATTCATGGCACAGAGGAATCCCTTAAGTATTTATATGCTATTCTGCTTACTGTTATGAGAATTTCTTTTTTTTTTTTTTAATAAGAAGTGTTTGTGCAAATCAGTCCTCTGGGGCTATGTGGTTGTATAGTCTTGGGACCTAATTCTGTTCCCATTGAAGTCAGTGGCCAAATCTCTATTGATTTTGAATGAAGCAACCCTGGGCTCTTTGGTGTTTTCTCTATTTTCCTTCCTACTAAATTGTTTTCATTATAGTTCTGACATCACATGATGCAACTAACTGTAAAAATGATGCTACTGGTATGTAAAGATGTAGAGAAACGGAGGAGTGTTTTTTCAGTGATAATGCTAATTCTCAGTGGAACATGAGAACTGAGTCATTGCAGGCTAGAAAGTCTCTGGAGGAAGCTTGTACATCAAGCTTCAGAGAAGAAATCATGTTCCAGTAATTAAACATATGAGAAATCAACAATTTTAATTAATTTTACCTGAGTTTTCACTACTTTTTTCTTTTTTAAGGCCTTTGGAAACACAAAGAGCAGATGAGGCTTTCAAGGAAGTTAAGGGATAGAAAAAACATTGAATGGGCAAACTGTCAGGAAAAAAACAAGAGAAAGAGATGCCAAAGAGTATTGTTATGATGGTGCTGGGAAAGAACAGTAGTCCCAAAAGAAGAGATGAGGACATCAAGGGCCTAATGCTGCAAATCTTTATTTGTTCCTGTGAATTATCTCATTGATCTTAGCTGGACTCTGTGCCTGAGAAATTATTTGTGGAATCAGATCACAGAGTGTTAGGGAGCAAATGCTACCTCACTCATTGCCTAARTTGCAAGCATTTAGCCTGAGGGACAGATTAAGGGGTGGAGGGAGGAGAAGGAGCCGGTTCCAGAGTAAGAACAAAAAAGTAACCCATCAGGAGAAAGCTTTTGATCTAACGCTAGTGGAAATGTTCTCGTTGAACTGAGTAAAATGGGATATTCTAATATTTAAGAACATATTTAAAAAATGAAATGCTGTTTATGGGYTGAGGCTTAATTCACACAATTTAACTGAAGATCTCCACCAGAGTTATAAAACACACAAAAGATAGAAATGTTGATATAAATGTATCCAGTCTGTGTAAAGGCTGTATCCTACTGGTGTATCATGCTCAGTTATGATGCATGATGAAACTGCTAATAAACATAAATCTATTAAAAAAATATACTTGTCAAATTAACATGGTTTTATGTTGATTTTATTATGACTTTTCCCTTATACTCATTACAGTACCTGCAAAGTCCCAAATTCTAAAAATGTATTTGAGTGCGTAATTCCTACTAAAACCAGATGGAGTTAAGCACTTAAAGATATTTGAGGACCTGAGTTCAGGTTCACTAATACTAAGAATTTAATAGAGCTCTAATAATTTTTTCCTTATAATGCTTCATCTGGTTTCAATTTGTTTATTTTGCTTCACAACATTAGTGGCGCATTAATAGACGTGTATATACAGGAGTCATCAAAAATGTTTTCCAGTCAAAGAGATTTTCACTTTCAAAAAACTTTGGACTAAGTAGTAAGTTACATACACATTACTTACCGTAAAAAAAAAAAAAAAAAAAAAAGTTATTTATGGCAAGTGTATTTTCTCTAGGGCCATAGTTCTATATTTGTTATCAGGTGCTGAGGTGCTCCTGCCCTTGATGACATAGAAGGTTACTTTACCAGCCCTTAGAGAAAAAGCAAAGCAGTCAATGCAATGTCTTCTATTCTATTGCATAACCTGCTGCTAATCACAGAGCGGCTTAATTGTCACGGTAAGAAAGCGGATGTTTTTAACTCTAGCATTATAGGCACTGCTGCTTTTGAGGAAAGCTTACAGAAAGGTTTTCTAGAAATGTAAACAAGCAAAGAATAAAATTATACAAAGTTTTTCCTTAACAAAACTTTAAAAGTTGCTTAATTTGACTGTTGGATCTACTGTGCAAAAATGTATCTATGCAGAATAATTTTTTCTAATCACTTGTTGGCATACAATCAGAAGAAAAACAGACTGAATGAAACTGTATCCTTTATTTATAAGTTTGGGAAATAAAGAGTATTTACATCTAAGCTTTTCCCCATTGTGGCTTGATAGGAAGGTGGAAAGTGAAACAGGCAGGCAAACATACAGGTAGTTGATGATGATTTTTTAAGGTGCTGAGCAGTGTAAAATGAATGTATTTTTTCTAGAATTAAATACATTTATTATCAGAGAGAAATAGCACAATAACACAATGGTAGAGAAGTCTGTCCTTTAAGCATTTACAGCATACTATAATCTGACTAAGGCCACAAGGTCTGAGATCTATTTTTAGCAATTCTAATGCTAAATAACTTTCTTTACTTTAACTGAGATCATTGGCCTAATCACTAGAGATAGGAGATTAACGTATAGTACCTTATGAATTATGACTGTAGTAAATATTGACAATATTGTCAATCTTTTCTAAAATACAAAAGAACATTAGGGCTTGGCTCTGATATCCTCCTCATTTTGCATGAATGCAACACATTTCACTGACTTCACTAGAATTTTTCACATTTAACCCACTACCAATGAGATCAGAACCAGATTTTTTTTACTCACCACTCTGAGGAAAACATAATGGCTGAAAAATCCTTTTTTCCCTCCAATTTTTTGTGACCAGACTTATAGTCCTACAAGGAGGTGCAAAATAAAACCTCAAGACAATGTCATCACTAAGGCCCCAGGGCTGTAAGGAATCATAGTTTCCTGCTATTAATGTGAATAGTTCTGTGGATTTCTTTCTCATTGTAAGTTTTTGAGTATTTGAACTCAAGATTACCTACATGGACAAATTGTGAAAAATGAAGTAATCATAAACCTTGACACATTTCTTTATCAAAAATTCTTGTCATGAGGTGTTTTTTCTTAAGCTCAGTGGTTAGGTTTCCCACACCTCAGCTATCTCTCCTGTCTTTCACTGCTGTCAAAAAGAATTAAAATACTTTCCAATGATGCTATAGGGGCACTAACTCAAGAGCCTTCCAATTTATTAAAGGATGTCCACCACATAAATAGAGTACATGCGTTCATGTAAAAGATGCTCTGAGACTAGTAAGTAGGAGGGTGTGGACTATGAGGAATAAGGTAACAGACACAGCAACAGAGAAGCTTGCTGTTTCACTTCTGCAGAGGTGTCTCCTCGTGTTCAGAGAGAGGAGGGTTAGGGGAGCACAGCTCCCCCAGGAGCCCTAGCTGTGGTCAGTATTGACACCATGTTCAACACAGGTTAGTGGCACAGCGCAGACCTCTGCATTATTGCCACCAGAAGTGGTACACCAGTAACAACTCTGTCTTCTCTACTGAGCCAAAGACTGGGCACAAGGTGATGAAAAACAGACAGTGAGTTATTTAAATGCAGAAGAGTTTCCTGTTGCCAGGTGTGTCACAGCTAGGGTGACGTTGAGGCCTGGAAGCAAGTAAGAAAACAAGACTTCAGTGTTCAATATAGTGATCTACCGTGCACCTAAGACAGGTGCTGAAAACATTCACATTTGCTGGTAAAGGATTGTTTAGATACCTGAAATTTTGCTGTTCTGTCGACCTAGAGAAACCACCACTGAGGAAAGCCTTAAAAAGTAGGTGACAGAATATTGGTAGATCATTTGACTAAGCTCCAGAGTCTTCTAAAGGACCCAGTTCAGCCCCTCTCCCTCACTAGGTGGAGGAAGAAGTGATGAATTTTTTTTTAATAGTCAAGCAGTTAGACCATTTTGCCTTGTAGCAGGAGATCTGGTTTTAGCACAGTTGTTCATACTTGATAAAGGAAGCTCGCTGGGATGAACGGACTGAGTAAGAATTCTGATGAGCAGGAGTCTCCACCTCGTATTAAAAATGTCTCGTTCTCTCTGTGTGCAGTAYAAATCTGGCATGTATTTTGGAAATATCCAATATGTGTCAGTTTCAGCTGAAACTTATAATGTAAATAGGCATAAGAACATTTGGCAGATAACCCAAATTACAACCTCGCCACTGCAATTTCATTAGAAAACAGATATATTAGAAAACTAATCTGCTAGGAGGCGCCGAACGAACTGACACTTGCCTTTAAGCTCTTACAATGCCTGAATTATAGAATTTATTATTATTATTATCTTAACATATTTAAATTAAAGTCAATCAAGTATATATCTGAACTCTAGAATGAATTATTATCACTGTGTCACTGCCTTGAAATCTGTTAATTATCTAGGAAGGAGCCATTTGGAGACTTGCTGCACAGATAGATATGTACCATATGCCTGATCTGAAGACTTTCACCTGTCATTTAAAATAAGATTAATCTCTTGAATATCAATACATGAGTGCAGGGTCATGAATCTGAATGAAGCAATTCTAAGGCAAACTCATAATAAAATTAAATTCCAGTTTYTTTTTCTGGAGGCTAAAATGATAAGTAGACTTTGCTGTCAGGCCTGATGTTTGATTTAATCAGTATTAAATAAATGCTCCCCAGCATGAGAAGACAAACTGGCTGCCAGCTCAGACTTTGCACACTTGTGTGCAGAGTACACCTATTTTCAAAGTAGTTTTCAAAGCACATAGCTTATAGAATGCATGACAAAGAGGCATAGGGAATTAAGTCCTGCAGGGGTCTACAAGACTTCGGGATATTAACTGCTAGAGAAGTCTGGAAAGTATCTATAGTGCAATTTAGGACACTCAACAGCCTAAATAATCAAGGTGAAATCTTAACTCCAGTCAAGTCCAAGATTTCCCCTCATCTCATTATAAGCATCTTTGAGCCTAACTTTATAAGATGCTTAACACCCAGATCTAACGACTATTTTCAGTGACTGTCAGAGTTATGACTTGATTTCAGTTCAGGCATATCTGATACATTTCATCATACGTTATAGGAGAGGAGACACTCTGTACATGTGGGAACAGGTCCTTTATAAACTACCTGTGAAGTCCCTCTTCCTTATCAGGGAGTATATTGTTTAAGTATACCCATAAAGAGGAACAAAGCCTCAGAGGAAGGAAAATCCCCTACACTCATTTCTTCCATCTATCCACCTCTACCCAGGAGCAATGAAAGAAATTTTTTGATATCTGAACATAGCAATTTTCTTAAGCACTTACATTATGAATTTTCCTCTGATTAAGTTGAAAATGCACCAGTAAGACAATTTACATGATTGGTTACTCGTCTGTTAATTAAAAAAAAATAAAATAAAATAAAAAGGAGATATCACAGGACAGCAGCACAGTAAGGAACAAGAAGTCAAGCAGYCCTGCAAGGAAAAACAGGCAATAAAACATTCCTATTGATTCGTAAAACAGTCCCAATAGTTCTTGGAACCTGATTCAGGGTCGATTGTGAGTTATGGGCAGGGGAAAAAGGACAAAGTCCTGGTAACAGATAGAAAAATATTTTAAATACAGTCTTTAGACCTTGGGGGAGGGGAGGAAGACATTTTGCAATCTGAGAAAGTATAGTTTTTATTTAAGGGAGAAATATGATGTATCAATTTCATTCATTGTTTACATCCTAGGATTAAGCCAGAAGGATCATGCAGATGTTACTTCAAAAATACACAGAAGCCAATTTCAAGTTCAGGAATTCTTTTGACTGGTTGTAAAAAAATCTTAGTAATATTGTAATTTCCTGCTAACTCTCTACTAAACAACATTTCCAAGAAGATGTTCAAATGTGGTATATTTTTCTTTGTTCTCTCACATATTCCTCTGCCCTTATTTCCTGAAT
Source organism: Rhea americana (assembly GCF_003343005.1). Lineage (NCBI taxonomy): Eukaryota > Metazoa > Chordata > Aves > Rheiformes > Rheidae > Rhea > Rhea americana. The sequence goes on from NW_028186668.1 coordinate 3,863,493, forward strand.
GTTCAGTCTTATCTCTATTTGTGAGATCTTTTTATCTCGATCTCATCTGGGGATTTATATTAACAGACACAAAAGATTTCTTTTATAACAAGGTATCTAACACAGAATATTTATAAATGCAGGAAAATTTGAGCTGGAATGAATGAGAAAGCAGTAGCAGAACCTGTTTTGCCAGTCATCCACAAAACAGAAAAATATTTCCAGCATTTCCTCCCCTACAAAATTACCTCTAGTTATGAATCTTTCTAAAATCTTAGAGTAAACATTATTCTAATGTAAGTAAGTGATATCCTCATGTCCTACATGGTTAATACCTCATTTGTCTTATAACAAAACTTTGACTCCATTACGTTTCTGCATAAGGATTGCTAATATGGCTTGGTAAAAACACATCTTTCTGTCAGTGGGGAGAGCCTTAGTGTTTTATACTATAACCCATCACTGTAGTATCTGAGCACTCTCCTTGTCAAATCGGTAGCATTAGAAAAATAAATCTTTTGTGAGCTGCACAGTCATAGATGTTTTTTCTTCTCTTTGCTTTAAAGCTTTGATAGTACATACTTTATATCCAGCTTTTGGTGATGACTTGCATATTTCTTGGTGCTTGAAAAATAAGTCTTCGTAGGACAAAAGTGCTCACAGTAGTTCAAAGCAATAGACCATACAGGTCTTTACAAATAGCCTGAGAAATTGTTCCAAGAATGTGTGAGATATGTGAAAAAAATTTCCTACAGACACTCTCTCATCGGAATACCACCTAGATAACAGTGATCCTAAGACATTAGGTTGTATATCTTTGATCTTTTTTAATCCTTTATAGTGCCATTATTGTCGTTCTATTATATATAAAAATTTCAAATCCTATTATGATTCCTTGGAAGCTCTTCATTTTTTACAAGGAAGAGCTAGACAGGCCTATTCAAACAGATGGAGCATTAAACTCCACAGAAGCTTCCCAAAAAGATTTTACGAAGGTTCAGGTAGAGATCAAAAATTTAACCTGAATTCCTTTAATAGGCCTTACTCTACTAAATACTGCAAGATAACAAACATTAGAAATAGTTTGAGATAACAGTATCAGTAGCAGCTTAGCAAAGCACAACTAGCAAATGCAGACAGCATACACCTTGCTTAGCTTTATGGTAACAAGAAATAAGATGTCTGGAAAGCATCCATAGTGAGAACATTCAGAATTTTAAAACAGAGAGGGAGCTTTCAATGGGCAAAACTCATAATGTAATCTTTTTTTTATTAAATAAAAAATTGAAGTATTCTATCCCCTCCAACATTGAACCTGTACACCTGATAAGAGTCCCATTTTCACATGCCCTAACACCTTCTTGAAACTTAGGCTCTGAGGTTAAGTTAGGTAGCATTCAACTTAAATGTCATATACCTGCAGCAATTTCCAGAATAAACATTTTTCTTTTCTGTTTATTATTCAAACAGTTGCAGAGTTAATACATTTCATAGCATAGTTATAGATGCTAACAACAACTAGTCTTTATTTGCTTATTTAATCATGTGTTTAAGATTTTAAATTAATTTTTTTTAATCTCTTACTTTGAGAAGTTAAACAGTTTCCTTGAAGTGTCTTCATTTCCCATTATATGTAGGATTCAACACAAGCACTCTCCTGTGCAGCTACAAGACCTGTCTAATACTGCTTATTGAAAGAGATTTCCTTTGCAGTGATGCCCTATATTGCAAAACACTTTAATAGATTAGTCAAGGAGTACAACCTCCTCTTCAGTCTTCTGGGTATAGTGCAGTGGAGGGCTACTAAAATGATTAAGAGACTGGAGCATCTCTCATCTGAGGAAAGGCTGAGAGAGCTGGGACTCTTCAGCCTGGAGAAGAGAAGGCTGAGAGGGGGTCTTATCAATGTGCATGAGTACTGAAGGGAGGGTGTAGAGAGACTGGGCCAGACTCTTCTCAAGGGTACTCAGTGACAGGACAAGAGGCAACGGGCAGCAAGTTCTGTGTGAACATCAGGAAAAACTTCTTTACTGTGAGAGAACAGGTTGACCAGAGAGGCTGTAGAGTTTCCTTCTCTGGAGATATTCACAACCATCTGGACACAAGCCTAGGCAATGTGTGCTATGTGACCCTGCTGGAGCAGGAGGCTGGACTAGATGATCTCCAGAGGTCCCTTCCAACCTCAACCATTCTGTGATTCTGTGATATTCACTGAGGTGAGGGCACAGAAAAGGGATTAACAACGCAAGATTTAAAGRTCCACTCCCAGAGAAATAGGTGCCTTGGTGTTTGACCTACCATGAAATCACCKTTAGCACAGGACAGATATTAAGAAATAGATACAGAGACAGATTAAGAAAAGAATAGTGTGTCAATGTAGACACAGATATGAAAATAATATACATTTAATAATATATATTTACTATGGTCCAAAGAGTAACAGAAAGATTACTTGGTTTAAAGTCAATTTTAAAGAAATAAAAGGGAATCATGATTGTATATGTCTATTTTAGATCAGCTCCAAGACATTTTTGTTCTTCTTTGCTTCAAATACTGCTAAGATGTTCCTATACACAGTRTTCTTAGGATAAAATTATTTAACTATCAAAAGAAAGTCCTGCTGAGGGCAAAGGACATGTGTGCTCAGACACTTGTTGAGGTCGTATTCAGATTCAACTCTTTTCTCCATCACATACACCTGTGACCTGTAATTTAATCATAATGATAATTTTGACATTTCTCCTAAGAATTTCTCCTGGCTCTCGCCACCTAACTTTGAGACTTATTAATGTCCCTTTCAGAAGGCAAGATGGAGTCATCTCCTAGTAAACATAAACTTGTAAAAGACTATTTCTGTATTTAATATAAACAAGTCATTAAGCCAGTGGGGAATCAATGTTCCCTCCTGCCTGCTGTGCAGAGAAGAATTCAGCTTTCAGTGTATACATTCTTTACAAACAAAAACCTGTATCTCATGTAAACATCTAAGCTGACAATTGTATTTTATACAAGCATATAAATTGCAGTGTCATGTGGCTCATTATATGCTCTTGATTGAAGATGGACATAACACTGTGCAAAGAACTATAAAGATTTAGCAGTTCTGAGGTATGCTTTAGTCTGGGACTTTGAAGAATATCATATTCCTTTTTGCACTCTGCTATGCCAAATGATCATAGTTATGATGATAAGCACTTCATTCATTCTAAGCCTAGAAAATATCCTTATAGTACATCTCTTCTAAGCACAGGTCAGTCAGGTGTAACAGATAAAGCCAATAAGCCTCTATAGCAAAACTGCTTTTTCATTTAAGTYTGATCCTAAGATGAGCTGAACATTCCCACTTGGCACCATTCTCAATTCACACGATCAAAGCTGACAGCACAGCTATCACCTTGACGTCCCTAGCCTTTTGTTGTCACTATAAAACTTGGACTTACATCCGTGTTTAGAATTTCTGCTTCATCTATCGCAGAACATTACTGCGTTGTGCTCACTGTAGCCTTTAGTGGAAACAAAAAACAAGGCCATCTAACTTAGACAACTGTTTTCTCTACCAGAAAAGGCAGTTTAAAAGAGTTTGTTTCTCCCCTGCACTTGGACAACTGGTTCCCTTTGCAAACTTACCYGGCTTACAGCTGCGGTTCAGCACCCTCTCAGCTGTGCTGAGATGGATGCGGGGCTGGGTGGTGATCACAAACACCAGCAGGAGCCAAAGGATTTTTTAAAAGCCAACTTCTTTTGAAGAGGGAGTTTGATCATTTCAATAATCTAGTTTGCAATAGAGCTCTACAGATAGCTGTAGCAGCACAGCTAAGAAAGAACAGCAAAAAGGTGGTGGAGAGTGAGAACGGATAGAAGAATAGGAAAAATCARAATTTCTTAAACTGGCTTTGCTGATGGGAATAATTTTAGTGGGATGATGTTCTTTGCAGTTAACTTTGCATAGCAGGATGTGACAAATAACAGTTTTTCTGCAGAGAAAGCCTGCACTCCCTCGCCATGTCTGGACACCCACGCTTGCTGCTTAACTTGTGCAAGCTGTGGTGTTTGTCTGATAGCATGGAGGGCTACTTCAGTTCACTGAAATGCTTCTAAAACTCGTTGGAACAAAACCAGACAACTTTGGGTTTATTTTAAAGTTAGTATATTAACATAAAGGAGAAGAGAAGGAAATTATGCTGCTGAGAGTGGAGCAACAAAAGGAGATGTAGGGAAGAGCAGGAGCAGGAAAAGAAAAGTGGAGAAAGAAAAGGGTGAAGTAAGGTCTGCCCCTTCCAGGGAAAGCAGCTAGTAACCTGGCTCAGCTGTAGCTTCAAAAAATTACACCATTACTCTTAGAAAAAGTAGTAGCACTAATAAGAAGAGAACAATTGCAAGAAGTAAAAAATACTCACGTGGACAGAGTTCTTGTTATTAAGACAAGAAAAAAGAATGCAAAGCAAAAATCTGATATGTGATGTTATTTGCATCAATATGTTCATGCTGTTGACACTTTGGTTGGTAGAAATATGGGGCTGGCACACCAGCCCGGCCAGGCTTTGCTTTGGAGCAGGGGATGCAAGACGGCTGTATGTTTGTCCTTCATTGGCACAATTTTAAAATCAGTCAGAAAGGCAATTTTAATTGTATCACATTGAGCAGTCCTTCAGGAACTTCCAGCATGCAACCTGCATTGCTGCAACTCCTCCTAACCTTCATTGGACCCAGCAGTATCTGTAGGACATAGCTCTGGAGCAGGAACATATAGTAGAATGTTATTACCAAAAACCACTGCAATGCTTCTGCTCAGGCAGGTCTTTGTCTCATTTGCATCATGTCCATGCTTCAAAAAAGGATAGATCAGACTCCTTCCTTAGTGACAGTAACATCCTTACATAGGAAAAAGAAGTAAGTCTGAAATCACCCACTTTTCACTGATGATAAGATGATAAAATTACTGCCTCATACATAAGTGCTGCTAATGAAGACATGTCGCTTTCTGTTTTCTGCCATTTCCATAGAGGCAAAGTTGTTTTTCTTGGCATGTTCCATTTTTGTATTGTGTTGTGCTGGGGTTAACCCCTGATGGAGCAAACAGTAACGAAGCACACYGCAATTTTAAAGTTAAGAAACCCAAAATATTTGACAAAATTCAGTCCTCTTGAGAAATGAAAACAAAGCTTTGTTTCCAAAGAAGCAGTGMGAACAGTAGCATGGCCAGTGAATTACTGAGTGTCCTTTGGCATGACTGTGCAAAAAAGCTTTACCTGTTGGCAAAATCACACGTGGGTCTGGAGTTCCTCGCCTACAGCCTATTAATGATAAATCTGGGAGTTATTCCCTAAAGCGCTGCCTCATTCTGACATTGAGTTTGTTCCTAAGAGYGTCACCTAATTTTCTTGTGACCTTTCTGAGCTTGACGTGCTCAGCACTTTTTCTAAGCAGGGCCATAACCTGGATAATGTTCAAAGGTTTTACTGCAAACAAGTCTGCCTTCTGGTGGATTGTTATTATTATTATTGTTGTTGTTGTTGTTGTTGTGAAATATCAGCTTGCATCCTTTAGGAAGATCATCCTCTCCCCAGAAAAAGTAAACAAACCCCAATAATTTCCTGGGTTAGGGAATTTTTTTTCACTCTTTCCTTTATCAGCACACACCTGACTTTCTGCAGTGGCTGACAGCGATAGCCTTTGCTCTGTTTACTTTAAAGAATGAGCCACTGCCGATAGATTTAGTTTTTCTTTTTTAATGTGTAAGCCCTCTTCTGATCATGCATTCCAGAGAAAAGGAATCAGAGCTCCTTTAAATATCGTGCAGGGTGCCTCTGAAGCCAGAGTTGTAGATGTAAATCTCCCTAGCAAATTTATATAAGTGAGATTTATGGAGGGGAAGGAGGGGGGAAAGCATGTGAGCACTAAGTTCCCCTGGCAGCATTAATGTGACAGGTGTACCTCAGCCCAGCCAGTCGCTTTTCATTTAACTGTCAGTACACTTGTTTAATGCTTCTAGCTGCATTGCACCAGTATAGCTTTTTATTCTAAAGGTCAGCCACCCACACCAGAGTTCAAAAAGATATTTAACACAAACAAAAAAATAAATCAAAGGTAGCTTCCATCAGTCCTCACTAGGACTGCCTAAGGAAGATAAGATTCATTAATACACAGGTTCCAAATTTTAAAGAAAAAAAATCTTGTCAGGGACCTGTGAATTGCAAAATGAATAAGATGTAAAGGGCTATGCTTTTCCTTACACTTATGTCTGTTTGAAATATTTAGAGTAACAGAGTTGCACAAGGAGGGATTTGTATATTTGTGTATTGAATGAATAAGTAGTGAAGAACGGGACTTGACTTTTCATTTTCAAGGAGGAAATAAGAATACTGATCTTCTCTCAGGAAAACTCAACACAATTGATTAGGGTGGTAGGAAACGGGTTTTTAATTACCTATTATGAACCCCTAGATCCAGGTCCCCAGTTTAGAAGACGCTCTCCAAGGCATCATTCTGAAGATGCCTAATGCAAGTATGATGACTGCTCTGGCATTTAAGATCAAGAAAGCGATGAACATTTCAGCGTCCAGCTATTTAAGGCTGCTAAATCCTTCCCTCATATTACTGAAAGCGAGAGAAAATGAGCTGCAGTGACTAATTTAGACGTCAATAAAATACGTCTCTGTATGGCTCACATAAAGCCACTGTAGCAGTAAAAAATATCCCCTCCCTTCCCCCTCTTTTTTTCCCCTTTCTCATCTCTGGAAGGACGTGGCAGAAGCATCACAACAGCCCTTCACAAAGCCTAGGGATCCTGTTGGGCAGGGATACTCCTTCTCTGGCCAAATTGCCTGGTTTTATGCTGCCAGATGAACAAGGCAGTCACTATGACCAAGAGGATTGGGAACTGGGTAACAAATGTAAAATTAAATAAATATTTTGTTTTGTTTTGTTTTTGTACAGGACCAAAATACAGCAACAGCTGCTCAAGATGTAAACATGGTCCTCTTTAGCATGGAAACCACTTATACAAGTTGTTTGAATAGGCTGATCCTCAGCAAGGGAAAGAAGATGTTTATATAAATCCTACACTTCATCTCAGATAACAATATAGTGACATCTTAATCCAAATCACACGAGGCCTGATCCTTCATGCTCTTCGCATGCAGAATTCCTGATGAATTTCCCCACATCAGAAACAGGCTGATGATATATCTCTAAGTGCATTTGTCTGATGTAAATATACACAGTTCTTCTCTTGGCAGCTCCATTCCTTGGGCATTTGAATTGATTTCACGATACCGTGCCTGCACTCCTGGATACGTCTCTAGAGATGTACAGCCATCCCTGAGATGTACCAAACTGTTCTAAGGTAGAGGAATACATTTTCAGGCCACCTTTCAGCATTTTGAAGTTTGTGCAGTCATTTACAGCTACAGGAAGCAGGCATTSCAAAATGTCCTACCTGGAAAGAGAACAGTGTGAAGAAATCTGAAAGTTTAGGAATATCTAATTCAATCACTTTGACTTAGACTCTGTCTCATGAGGGACCATATCTGATATCCAAACCTTTCAGGCTGTTTTATATACCATGAATGAGGAAATATACATATATATATGTGTGTGTGTGTGTATATATATATGTGTGTGTGTATATATATATGTGTGTGTGTGTGTATATATATATATATATATAAAGAAAACTCAACAAATTTTTGTCTTTTCTTTTCTCATTTTTTTTTTTAGTTTAGACCTAGGGTTAATGGTTTTCTTTTTTTCCTCAGAGAAAGAGTTTCATTGAAATTTGCTGCATTTTTCACGTTTCATGCTAATGAAAATATATATATATACAGAGAGACAGATTCCAGTTGAAAGCTTGATTTACAAGGTTTTATTGTTTTTCTTCTTGTGGAATGTTGAATGATACAAATTTTGCCATTCATTGCAGAGGCATTTCAAGTTAAAAGTAACTTTTAGCATAATAATTTCAACAGTTGCCTTTTGAATGCATATCTTTATAATCTTTATTAAAAAAATGTGCATTTTAAGATACATTCATAATTCTTCATCACCTATGAAAAGGGTACATCAAGGCTTAACTTTAAGTATTTGCTCAAGTGCTTCACTGTGGAGGAGCCCCAGTGGCAAAAGGCATTGCTGCAGTGATTTCAAACTTAGAGGCAGGGAGCAAATTGCATATATTGCATCTTGCAAAGGACACAAAATAGCACTGGCTTTCTCTGAAAATATAAAAGCAGGCTTTTCCTCAGATTCTAAATGCACAAATTAGGGGTCATCAGCAAATGCAAATAAAGAACAAGAAAAATGATCGAGAAAGTGAATAACAGGAGAATAAATAGATGCCTTTCTTCCTACAGGCTCTACTGAAATGCTTTTGAACAATTGCCTTCACACCAAGAAGAATTCCTGAATGATTTTGCAAAACAAAGTGGAATTGCAAATTAAAGCAACACTTTAACAATTRAAGGAGATATTTCCAAACTCAAATCCGGTAAAGCAGAAAGGAGTGGAGGGAGAATGTGTGGCTTTATAAGTGAAAAGGACGGACTGAAATAGAGGTCCTTAAAGGGCTGGAAATAGCTGGAGAGATATAAAAGTACTTTTTTTTCCTGAAGTTTCAGTGTTACACCTAGAGTTTCAGTGTTTCACAACCCTAGAATTGACTGGTGCAGTCTGTAAGTGAATTTGTGCTTTTGTCTTAGTGCTGCTATATCACATATCAATAAAAGTGTATTCCTCGGAGGCAGRATATCCATAAGCCAATCTTTACCGAACAAAGCCTGGGGGACAAAAACCGTCTCCCATCTTTGTACCTTGCACCTAGAGCTGTCTATAAAACCGGCGGCCAGCTGCACACCTGAGACTTCTGCACCTCAGCTGAGCTGCGTGCAGCCTGCCCTCCCACCCAGCTCTGGGCCATCTGGCTGTTTCCCCCGCTTGTTAGGGGCTGTCTGACACCTACCGTACGGGCTCCTTTGAATAGGGACTCACTTCTTTGTTGCTTGCTTAAGCCGTTACCAAGTCTGTAAAATACTTGGTATATCCCTACGTGTAGGACATCTGGATTATTATTATTTTTTTTTTTTAATTTGGATTTTTGAGCAGTCAGTTGTGAGGTATTTGGAAGGCTTCCATTTTTGTGCTGAACTGCACATATTTTCACTGAGGACTGGTCTGCCTGGACCTTGCCTCATGCACTTTTCTCCCATTCCCAGAAGCATTGTCCAAGCACCCTAAAAATCYATCTAAAAGTGAGGAGCAAAAGTTAATGCTTATCAGTATACAAGCAAAGCCAGCGTATGCCCTAATCGTAGTCATCCAAGGACCTGGCAAAATGGCTAGTAGACCCTCACATTAACCACATTTTCATTTTTGAAGAGGAAGGGAGTGAGAAGAAGCATTCTGGAAAAATCAGTGTAGCCKTCATGGCCACGAGGTAAGGCCAAAGGAAGCTTGCCTGGAGTAGGGGCCTCCTGCCCGGGACAGAGCAGGCAGCACCACTGCAAAATCATTTGCTGCAGAAGCCCTTTTTTAGTAGACAGAAATGTAACTTGTTCATTTCTATCCCATGACAGCCGCTCAGCTTCTGAGATATAGAAATGGGACGGAGCACGAGGCTGAGTACTCTGAGAAAAGCTGTAGTTTCAGCCACTCTCTGGTCGTCTCCTTCCCGCTACACATGCACGCACACACCATGCCCCCACTTTGCACTGGCAAATACCCAAGACCCCAGCAGTGCTAACTGCACAGCACTGTTGATTCAGGAGGACAGTGAAGATCCCCCCAAACATGCCAAAACATACATATTAGTCTGTAAAATCTCAATCTGGAGTGCAAGAAAATAAAGTGCAGTCAGACCCAGATTGAAAAGACTAGCTGCAATCAAAGACCAAAACGTTTACAAAAAATAATATAAAAGAAATATATTTATTGCCTGTATTCCAGGAACTTGACTGAATAAGCAATAAATGCTGCTTACTGTAGGCCAGAGAGAATTCTCTGCCAGCATAAGATTTTATTCATGGTTTAATTACATTAATTCAAGTGATCTAGACCTGGAGCTCAGAGATTTTAGTTGCACAAACACTTCAGTCTGTCACCAATGCCAAAAGAAGCAGTCCCCTTTTCCCATTGCCTTGGGGGTTTTTTGACTCCACATTGCCCTCTTCCTTGTTCTGGCACCAGAATGGACATGTCTGTACAGTGGTCCAGAATGGGGAGCTGACTCACCTCAGTGCTAGCCAAGCTCTTTTCCTGGCACAGCTTTCTCCTGGATTGGTTCCCCTACCCAGTGCACTGTACAGCTGCATGAAACCATGCACAGAGGATGGGATATGGCATAGGGTCAAGCAGGAAACATGCCTATGCATGCCTATGTATAGGGGCAAGGAGAAAGCAGGACTTCTTATTCTGGTGGCAGCACTTCTGCTTGCTTAATGTGGCTGTAAATGATGCTGTGACCTCAGAGTCACTCTTTCTTGCTGCAGTCTCCAAATTCAGTGGCATCTTTTGGAAATACATCCTCCACAGTGCCTTGCTGTAAATGGATAGGAGGATATTACTTATACAGGATATTTATTAAAGTGAGTGCATAAAAGTGACACAAATAAAATTACAGAGCATGAAGAGAGTATTCAACACATACATACATTATACAGGTTTAGACATGGATCTGGAACTCAAGTTCCAAAAATTTGGCACAGAATTTGTGAGTCAGAATGGGAAATGGACCTATGTCAAACTAATAATTTAGTTTTCCCATAATCTATTTTCCCATATTCTATGACTACCAATAGATACAGCAGAATCACTATTGAAAAAATAATGGTGAAAAATACATTCCAAAATAATCAATCTCATTTTAACAAAGGCTAAATAAAGAATATTTGTTTTTCACAGCTAAGTTCTGGATTGTCTTTAATAATGTAACAATATTTTTCTGRGACCAAAAAGCAGCAGTTAAGCTGCTGGAAAGAATCGCTGCAGAGCACAAGGAAGAGGAGCTAGGAATTAGGAATTAGGTTATGCTATTTTAAAAGGCTGCTTTCATTGATTGCAAGTTTGTTCACTGGACTGCAGTGCATTAACACCAAAAGAGTATTAGAAAGTTCTTAGAACTTTCATATTCTCTGGCACTAGTCAACATAAATAATAAATTTTTCTGCTGCAACATTCATTATTGCTTTGTACTTCTTACCCTGCCCAGAACGGACTGATCTGCAGACAACCAGCTACCTGGGCACACACAGGCATTTGTACATTGCCATTTGAATCTTCCATGATACTGRTACCACCAAATGTCATGTTACAGATTGCTTTGGATGAGAACAGAGGTTTTATTCTTCTCCTCTGTTTGCCAGACAATGTGACTTGACTGAGGGTCTTCGCCCSAGAGTAGAGACTGCAGGACAGTAAGACAGTGAGACCTGCTCCTCCAGWGCTTGCTCACCTGCTGCTTCCTGTTGGCTTCTCTTTTCTCTCCATACCTCTTTCTAGTGCTTTCACAGCTTACGATTTACTCAACTTTCATCTTCCAACCTGACTTTCCCCTTTCGTTCTTCTTCTGCAAAAATGGCCCATCTCACCCATATCAGTCTCCCTCTCCCCACAGCTCTTGTCCTCACCTAGACTCATCCTAGCCCCCAATGATACCCTGCCAGAGAGTAGAATTGCAACCAGGTTGGCAGACAAGGAGGAAAGAGAGCAGGATGGCATCCACTTCCAGTCAATCCTCATCACGCTTCCAAGGTAGAGGACTGTGCAGGATATACCTTACAGATCCAAAGATGTAGACTGAAGAGGATAAGGGTGGAGAGAGAGCCCCTGACGCCAGGCCATGCAGCTAGCCCAACTCCAGAGCAGAAGATTGGTGTTGCAAAGGCTACACAAGCATCAGCCCTTAGCAATTTTAGTTTCACTTGATACCATGTATATTTTGAGCTGCAGCATGCCATCTAACACTGGCCAACACTAATGCAAATCCTTCTGGAAACAGGGGAGAGGGACAGATTGTTGGTATTGTTTGGGATTTTTACTGTCTTCTAACTTCTTTTTATTTCCCTTGTAGTGAGCAAGTAGAGCAGATACTGTACAACATAAGGCTGGCTATTAAYTGACAAGTAGGCATACTACATCTGCTTCTTGTCCCTTCAGGCAGTGGTCTCTAACTCTTGGCTCAAAGATAGCGTGTTGAGCACCAGATTCCTCAGCATTACTTGGAGCCATCAGAAAAAGCAGAATACAGCATCAGACACCACTTGCGGAGCATTGCTTCAGTATTATTTATTCTAGGCTAATGGAAGTTGGAGTTCTCTGCTTGGGATTAGACATCAGCCAAAAGACCTCAAAAGTAGAAAACAACAGAAGATGGAAGAGGAGTTGGGTGATCACAAAGATATTCTTATCTAGTACCTGAAAGCTTGCCTCTTCACTGCCACAAGCCCTCAGAAAGAAGACTGGACAGTTCTCAATTCTTTGCCTTCAATGCCTGTCATAAATTCCCTTCCCAGGTTCACAAAAATGTAGACTAATAATAATAACTATAATAATAAAGACCTGTCTGCTTTTTAACAGAATTAGCATGAGTTAGAGACTATCTTTTCTTTCCCTCTGCCTGATTATATCACAAGGAAAACAGCCAACTTCAATTTTCTGCATTTTTGTGCCTTCTTTTTTTTTTCCTCATCTTCCTTTCTCCTCTAGCCCAGAAAAATTCCTTTCCATTGGGTTTCCCAGGCTGGATAAAACTGCAGGTTGCTGTCAACTACTACAACACATGACCAAGACAGGGCAATGGTGGGGGAACGGATCCCTTCACCTCCTCAACAATCCAAGTCTGCTTCTGGCCTCTTACTTTATATTTGCCTTTCCTTTCAAAATATTTTTTTCCTTAAACATTTTTATCCTTCCCTTTTCTCCAGTGCTTTTCAATTCTCCTCTTCTCCCTTTTGCTGCTTTCTATCAGACAAAAACAACACCTCTCCTTACCCCATTTACTACTCTTTTACTGTTCTGACTTCTCTTCCCAGCCCATTCTCTAAACAAATGACTTCTTAATATCTATTTTTTTTTCTTCACCATCATTTCAGTCCTGTATATCTGGTCTTGTCAAAGCAATTATCTGTCTCCCTTTCACTCATAGCACTCTTAACTCAGCTCTTTTTTGAGCTCATGCTTTGTCTTGTTCACCTCAGCCTAGAATCTCCCAAATCCCCCCTGCTCACCTCTGTTCTTTCCCTTGTGYTTGTTTTCTTGCTTTATTCTTGCTTGCTTGTGAGGGCTGTAAGGCTGTCTACACTCTAGTCCCCTCTAATGATTTCCATGGTTATTTTGCTTCAAAATCAGGCTGGCAAGTCAGCGTGGCATTGTGCTGTGTGCTTCATCTCTGCACTAATTACAGTTTCCTGGTGCCATGCTGCATTTTATGGTCTAGCCAGGAAAGCCATGTCTTTGTTTTTAACAACAAATAAACAAACAAAAATAATACAGATCACACAGACCTGTTCTCCTGTCTTGGGATGTCTCTTTTCTTCTGAACTATTTGTATCACTCTGAATTCAGGCTCTCCCCATTCATGTACTAAAGTTTTCAGTTTGAATAGAAAAGTAAATTATCCATGAAATATTAGTAGGTTGCACTGTACTGCTGATCCACAGTCTCTGATCTGACAAATTCTAACTAGTCAACTCTGAAGGCATTTCTTTCCTTATGTTCAAGTATATAGACTTCAAGTATACAAACTACCTTTCCTTGGATGTAAAGGGCAGCAGGGTTAATGACTATTCACAAGTGTTAGGTAAGCAAAGAACAAAGACAGATACACAAGTTGGCCTCACAGATAAAATAATCCTGGTCAGTCAGACTTAAAATAAAACACACATTTATTGATGGGATTGCAAGCATTCATGTGCTTGACACTCTCCCGATTTGGATTATAATGGTTACACACAGATGAGTTAATCCTCTTCACTGTACAGACAAGTTGTGGCTAAGAGAGAGATGATCTATCTTAAGGGATCTTATCTTTGAATCTATAGTTTGCATTCAGGAGCATCCCCCCAGGCAGGGTGAACAATCTTGTACTGATCTCCTATGCGGATGGGCAGGAGAAATCCCATTATTGGCCTCTTGGACAAATGTCAGTTTGGTCGGCAGCTCGCTTTTCAAGTGCAATGTGCCTGTCTTAGGTTCCCTCTGGTTCACCCTAGTGCAGACAATGTGCTTTCCTCCCTACCAAGCAACTTTTTAATGCTCCAGAAGCTCCGCATATCTCAGCTGTGCTGCAAGCTGAGTACCTGCAGCAGCACAGCTTGCTTTGCAAGTTGCCAGGGTTACCCCCCAAAACTCTTCCCGCCTTTCCTTTGCTTCATGTATCCTTTCCTTGGTACGCAAATGTCAGCAGTTGTAATCTACTGTAGGGAGGCATCTGGCGGTGATGGCTGCCACAAAGGAGGAGGTTCTTGCTGAAGATACTCTGCCAGCAGTGTTATGCAGACTCCCCTTCTCAATTCGCATTTTCTTGGCACTTAAACCCCTGTCTGACTGACTTTTAAATAGGCAAAGAATCAACCCAACAGATGGGCCTGGTGGCAGGCAACCAAGACTCAATGAATGTACTTTGTCTGGGTGTGGGGAGTCAAATTGCCAGTCAGGAATATCCAAATAGCTGCCCATCACAAAGCTATGTGACGACAGTGCAGAGATATGCCGTGAAGAGCCAAGTTTGAATGTCTTTTGTAATAGCAGCATTCGTAAACAGAAAAAGTACAGTAAAATGGTGTTACAGTTGACAATATTTCTGAGGAATTTAGGACAAAATTGTAATGGAGAGGAGAGTCACGCGGAAGAATGAGTTTCCCCTAGCTAAGGGACTGTGCCGTCTCCCGTTACAATACCTTTCAGGATCACATGAGAAGATTCTCTTTTTATATGGGGAAGGGAAACAGGAGAGAAATGTTATCTTTTGTCTCTCAGAAACCCTTTAAAATTCATACAACAACCTAAAATATTAAATATTTTTGCWAAACAGATCAATAACCTTTGGACAATACATAGTAGCCTCTGCATGTATTATGTGGGTAGACTAGACTAGGAAGTCTAGTTACCAAGGAAACAGTTTTTAAACTTGAAACATAGATAGTCAAATAGACAACGAGATGTTATAGTTATTTAGAAAATGTCTATTTTGTGAACAGAGAATTTGGAAAATTGTTTTAAAATTTTCCTCATTTGGTCACAAGGCAGGTAGAAAATATTGTTACATTATCAACTCTGACCCACTGACCTAGCAAAAGAGGACGAGATTATATAATAAAAGATCATTATGTTGCAGTGTATAAGGATTTACCTGAAAAGAAAGCAAATTTGGGTGTTAATTAGAGAAGCATTTCCTTTCTTTGACAGAGCTAATCAATCAAGCTTTTTCTGTCCTGAAATGAGGAGATGTATTTAATATAAATCTTTCAAGTCCCAGTACTATGTCTTTATGGGAAGAGAAAACTGATCACAGCCATTTACCGACAGAGTGGCTCTGAACTTAAAGGATCTGTCTTGCAAAATTTATTCACTAGTTCCTTCTCTCAATCTAATCTTGAATGTATTTGATTACATGATTAAAATAATTTCTTCTTCAAATGACAGCTTGGAGGAAAAACTTAATTAAGCTCTGAGATATGAAGAAGGGAATAGCTTGTGCTACTCTTCTTGCTTTGTATGAACTCCTCGTCTTAAATAACCACGTGAGAGTCATTGTAAGCCCTTGCAATATGTTGGGCATCTGGCCTCACAGATTCCTGTCCACCTGACTGACTCTCCAAGCCCAGATAGCTACAAGTTGCCCTTTGCTGTGTGGTGCGTTGCCCCAGGCATTACTTCCCTGCCCTAAAAACARCTCTATATCCACTGTAAGCAAAGCCAATCTTTACATCTTCTCATTTCACAACCCCTCACAGAACACAAAAAACAGTCACTGAGAACTTGAAAATTCTCTTGGTGCATATAACCAAAAGGATTGTCCTGCTATCTTCATTGTCATTTCACAATTTAAAGATATAAAAAAGTTACACCCTTTGTAGGAAAGATAGTGCAATAAAAGCTGTGAAATTACTTTCTCACCACTTTGTCCGATCAGTCTGTCAGGCCTTATCTACACAGACAAAAATCTAAATCTTTTGTCTTTGCTAAAACACCACCATCAGCTATGGCAGTAGTGTAAGCATTAAAGCAGACTGAGATTTCCAGCATTGTTTCTTTTAAATTTCTCGAAATGTTTTATCTTAGCAGTTCAGCAGTACGTCGCCCCAGCTTTGCTGATGTTCACAGTGGATCTAGCCCTCTTGTAGGACCATCAGTTCTAGCAGTGGTGGATATATCACATAAATATACCCAAGTAAACAAGGCTCAAGAAGAAGTATGAAGGAACAATTACAGTGGGCTTAATACCATTCTCAGTTATAACTAAGCAATTCTATTGACTTCAGTGCAGTTGCATAAAAATAACAGTAAGCAAAACTTGGCTTAGAAACTTAAAAAATCCTTAAACCACAAACAGTATGTGGTTCATTTTGCAAACAATTACTTAACTCACCRATATATCAATGATAAAAACAAACCTCCCCCACTTCCAGACAAAAATGTATTGGGAAAGCAAAATTGCCTACAYAGGGTAAATGACACAAATAAACCAGAACAGGAAAAACATATTAATGAATCTTCCTTTAAGAGGTAAACAAAATACTGGTTTCTTGCCAGGGAGGAATACATTGAAATCAAGCAGGGGATCCCAGAAAGCACAGCAAAGCAGCTGATAAAGCCTCTTTAGTGCTGTAAATGAGGCAGACACTATCCGAACGATTGCTGTGCCACACACACATTAGCAGCAAGTGACCTGCCSGGGAGCTGCACGCAGCAGGGGAAGCTCTCCGGGCAGCCTTGCCTTTGCTCTCCGCCGGAGAGGAAGAGCTGGAAGCGGCCGCTTTCCCTCCGCAGCCTCCTTTGAGGAATGCGCTCAGATACCTCCAGGATGCCTCTCTTGCCCTGGCAAAGGCCACGGGGCTGCGTGGGTAAGGATGCACTTCTCTTGGAAGTCTCCGGGGGGGGGGAGGGGGAGAGAAAAAAAAAAGAAAGAAAAAGAAAAAAAGGGATACAAAAGGAAGTATGAAAAGTCTCCATTTTCTTTTCCTCAGATCAGTCACATTCTGGAGCCACCTTGCAAATTAATGCGTTAAGACAGCAGTTCAAAAAGAGCTTTGCGGAGTGCTCTCCCTCACTAAGTCTCAGTCACACCGATTAATGGGACCATTTAAATGAGTGCGCTAATAGAGGTGCAGTTTAAGTTCTGAGGCAGGGAGATGAAATCTTCAGTAGCTGTCAAAAATCAGAGATCTCTTTTAAATTTCTTTGTTCATTCATGTAACAATCTCTTCTCCTTGCGGATTTTCTGTGTTAGAAGACAACTACAATAGTGACCCACTAATGGCAAACTAACTAACTAAACAACCCCCCCAGTACATGGCAATCTGTGTACTGACAGCTGTCAAGCTATATCTGACCACACACAAACTGGAGATTACTTGTGTAGTATCCAGCATAATTAATTAGGCACTTAGTACAGTATCGATTGATTAAAAAAAAAAAAAAAAAAAAAAGCTTCCTCTGTAGGAGAGAACTGGAGAGTTTAGTTGAACAGCATGGGAGAACTTTATCCACAAAATGATGATACATCTCCCAGCACTGAGAAGATACACAGCTACTCGATATGCCAAACTGAGAAAAATCACAGTCTACAAACAACAAAATTGCCGGAATTTACAATTTCTAGTAGGACAGTCTGGAGGGTCTAAAGGCAAGTCCAAACATAAAGAGGTTCTTCCAACCATGATCCCTGGATGTGATCCCCTCGTTAATCTGCCATTCTGCAAATGAACAGTGAAGATCACAGATGTAACTGGGCAATGCAGTCCTCCTGGTACATCAGACATCAAACGTTCTTGTTAAACGAGAAAAGAGTGGGTTTACAAACTGAAAATTATGGTATCTTGAACTTCTTCACAGTACAGCTATTCTATTTTTGAAGGCACTGGACTACAGCTGCTCAATTACAAATCTCATTCTTTATTTCTTTAGAACAGAAAAATCCTGAGGTCTGTTGACTTCTGAGAAATACAGACAAAGTCAATAAAGTAGTAAAATGTATATTGTCCAAGTGTTTCCTGTGAAATATTAAAATCATTATTCATAAATAATAATAATAATAACAATAAAGAATCCAGGCCTGGGATATTAATCATACTGTGTCAAAGTTAGAAAGCAAAAATATTATTCCACTTTTGTCAGTCTGTTACCAAGACAAGACTACTCAAAGTCGAATTACTTCAATATTTGTTTTTTAGATAAATAAAACAAAATTTTAACCTTTACTCTGCTGAAATCCTTGGAGAAACATYCATTTATCTAGAGCTGAAATTAATATTGGATTGCTTTATTGATTCATTAACTAAAAGCGTAGATTGGCCATGGAAATTCCTCTCTGCTTCTTGCATAGACACATTGAACAAGAACAAAAAAAATGTAATTTAAAAACAGTTTAGCCTTGAGAAAATGGGAAGTCATTGTGAGGTCTGGCATTCTAAAAAAAAAAAAAAAAAAAAAAAAAAAAAAAAAAAAAAGTCTGAGTGTATCCCACTTAAAAATCAAGATATTTATATACAATAGTTTGATAGACATGATAAATAACTGACTATAATTGCATTTCTTGAGGTATTGCTCAAAGACATCTTTGTCAAACTTATACCACAACACAAAGGGCCTTCAGAGGACATAAGGGCTGAAAAAATATTTATATCAAAACACTCAAACAACCTTCCAAATACCTGTGAGTCAGACCTTCAGTTGTAGTAAATAATCATGACTGCAACAGTGGCACCTCCCTAATCTGCRGCCACCAAGACTGTGGCCCCAAGGCTTATCTTTGTGCAACAGCTTGTGATATTTATACTGCAAATTGGCAGCATTAAAAGGGCAATTGGTGGGTACTTGCAGGCGATCAGGGTGATCACCTATGGGTGAGCTCAGGGTGAGCTACCTCCCTGGCTATACACCATGATAGCTAACTTGTGTTTATGCTCTTATCCCATAGCAAACGCAGGATAATTTGAGGTAAGTACTGCTCTGTAGGAACGGAGTAAATACTTCACAGTTATCATCAGGAAAGATTAAGTAAAATGATAGATATGATGGTGTAGTTGCTGTATTCTTTATTCCTCCCTTATCTGCACAGCTTGTTTATAGCATATATGCATTTATATCAGCTATGGCAGGTATTTTTATCATACYGCTGAAGAAATGACATAATACACCATCCTGCGAGTTCTGGTCCTTTTTTAGGATGACAACACTTGCCCGAGGGTTTGATCRGAACCAGCTGCTCTGCCAGGTCAACCAGCCCCAGCACGGAGGCACGAGCCGCGCTGTGCACCTCAGCCCTCGCCGTCCCACTGGCATGACTGTTGTCCTGTAACACGCGGGAAGGATTCGTCTTCCTGAAGGTGCCTGTGTCCTGATAGGAAATGACTGTGACCCTGAGAGAAGTCAGTCACGCTGTGGTTTTGGGTTTTTTGGGGGAGGAGGAAGGGGGTAAATCATGACATTCAATGATTATAACTGGATAACTCTTGAGCAAATGACCTGAGTTTTAATTGACCAATCTCACTRGTTCAGTTTTCTTCAGCGTTTGCTTCTAAATCAGGTCAATTGCCAGTTGATGTTACAGAAATTTTAATGATTTTTTTTTCTTCCCCAGGTGTAGCTGTTCTGTCAAATAGGATTGCAGTGTGTTGTAGCACCACAACTTCTGATTATACTTTGGAGACCTTACAGGGAACATCTGTGAGACTTTTGCACAGTCATTTAGTACACAGCCTCATCCAAAAAGCMATCATATCTGCATGAAGGGAGTTTGTCTGTCTGCTTCTTTCAGGAATTAGGGGCATTAGGACATTAATTAATACAAACTCTGCTGTTTTAATGTCAAATTTTTCACACAAAAATATTCTGGTTTGAGATGTTTCTTTATACACAAGTCTCACCATTTGATCTTATATTTTGAATTAAGGGTACACATAAGGACACTTGCTTTAGGAAAATCTACACCATGTTGCAAGATCTCAGTCTGGACCCTCTTGCTTAGGCAAAACCCCCATTGTCAGAGTTATCCAAAGTAGAACAGTGAGCCTACATGTTCACCTGTAATAAAGCTTATCCAGGTAAACGAATGAATAAGGAAGTAATAACTGCACTGTCAGATACACCCACATTTTCAGACAAGATCCTTACTTAATGAGAAGGAGCTAATTTTAGGAGAAGTAGCAGAAATCCCAGAGGTTGAGACAGGATATTATTCTAATGTTTAATTCCCGCTAAAGTGGGAATTTCATTTCACCAGTCCATCTCCAACAAGCATGATTCCAAATAAAGGAATCCTATTTGTTTATCTAGACTCCCTGATATTCATATTAATGGATGTGTCTAATATCAAGGTGTGTTTAATTCCATTCTCTGCCTCCTCTGTTTAAAATATATAACATAGCCTGATGTTTATATCTTCTTCTTCATGTAAGAGCTAGTATTTTTTCAGCAGGACTCCTCATCTTCTAAACATAGCTTTTAAAATCAGTTCATTATTTACTGATTCATTTTTATGATGTGAAGAGTCAAAAAAACTTCTGCCAGCCACACATTTAACATGTTACTGTGTTGCATAATAATAACAGCAAAAAAATTACGAAGCTGTGGCTCATACGAAACAATATTATGGGTCATATCCATCCCCCATGGGCCATAGTTTCCCTATCCCTCATTTTAACAGTATGAAATACATGTTTAGTCTGATACATAGGTTGAACACATCATAATAATAAAGAAACACGAATCTGACTGAAGCAGTGGAGGTGCACAAAATATTTGGTAGGTGACTCGCTTCCCACAGAGCATGAAGACCTGCATCTCTGGCCAAATCTGCTCCCTTCATGCTATTCACCAATGGCTCTTCAGGGGCAGAGACTGAGCCAAGTGAGCCACRTTTCCTTACTCAGAATACTCCCAAATGTGAATAGAATGAATATACCTGAGATCTGAACCCTTCTCTTCCTCCCATTATCTTTCAGGACAGAACATAAGGTCAGCACAGATGTTGCTCAGTTTGGAAGCAGCCTCAGTCACTCAAAATTGCGCTGTGGATGGGCTGATTATCTAAAGGTTTCCTCTACACTACGATCATCAAAAATCAAACAYACTAGAGACTTTGACGCTGGATTTCTGTATGTCTTACCGAACAGAGTCCTTTCTATGGTAACATAACGTATCACTCACACACCTATTGACAACAGACAGGGACAGGATACTTTCAGATTGTTCTAAGTATTTCTCCAAAGCCATCTCAAAAACTAAAGCAACTGAGGTGCTCTGTCTCTTTAAGGATGTAGGCACTGTGAGATCCACAGGGTCCCATTTTGTTTCCCTTAGCTCAATCTACAGCTGAGATAGTGGTGACAGATGGAAAAAAAAAGGAACTGGATGTTCTCCCTTGGGCAGCATATTCATTATTTGTGATTTATGTTTTCATTCTGTGGCTTATATTGACATTCCAGTGGCCACAGGATGATCCTACTGCAGCAACAGACAAGCCCACTCTTTCAATTCAAGCCACATTCAGAGAAAGAACCCAAGTTTGCCAGAACGATTCAAGCTTTTGTGCTTTTAAGACAAAGTTGTATGACCTTTCATACCCTCCCCCAAAYGCAAGGTAACCATGAAGGTACCAGCCCACTTAGTGGTAGACGTTTCCAAGAAAATGTAAAAAAACATGCCCAAAGATTGAATTTCATTCCAAATAACTTTGAATGTGCTACATTAAGAGATCAGGTCTCCTCCTGTGCCAGCAGGTCTCGTGTACGCTGCACAAAGGTGCATTGTTCAGCTACTCCTCTGCTTAAGYGAAGGAGATCTCAGCAGGACTGTGCTATAAAAGGGACATCAGATTTTTTTGGAACCTACTGCCCACCCCRCACACGAAGTAGTCTGATTCACTGACTTTCAGAGCATGCTCCATGGCCATAATGTTTACTTATGACACTGAAGGAAAACAAGGCATACCAGGAACTCATGTTCCTCAGTAAGGGTTTGTTTGCTGTGGAAAGTTCATAGATTAGGTGCTTTGTGTTACAGCAGCTGATGTGATTTTTATAGTCATGTTCAAGGCCCTTAGAAACATGTCTCTACAATTGGTGAGCTGTTAAGGACAGCACCTGTCTCGCGGGAACAACGTATATAGAGTAATGTAACAGATCTCTGACTCTGGTTACTTCCTGAGGGGTCTGCTTCTGTGTATGAAATAACTGCAATTTCCTCTCATAAGTAAATGACCCTTACGTGGGTCATTTACACGGGTACAGTGAACGCTCCTACTGACTGAAAGCAGATTARGCTATAGTGTTCCCCGGGTCCCAAAGGCTCTGCACGAAAGCCAGCAGGTAAAGACTAGTTCTAGGTAGGGTATTAGGTTCCCCTTCACTTTGTACCAGTGTAAATGACTACACAGTATGAAAGGCAAGTCAGCTCTGTTCCTCTAAACAAACTCCTGGAAGGACTCCCACAGTTTTTCACTCTCCATTGGGATGAAAGTTTTTTGAGCTGGAATTAATAACTAAGAACAGAATTTGGTCTTGGTTTTTTCCTTAAACGTATAAGCTGTGCCTTTATAATACTGACTTTTTAATTCTTAAAAAAAAAAATTAAAAGTGATTGCCTGATTTTCAGGAGTGTTATAAGGAAAAAAAGTAAGGATCTGCAGAACAGCTAAGATTTCACTTAAAGTGTTTCAGTTCAAAGGGAAAAGAATAAACTGATTTTATACCAACAACCAAAAAAACCCAACCACCCCTAGAGAAAACAGGCACACAAATACTTTACTCCTTTCATAAATAATGTATTTTATTGCATATGGCTATTAAGGAGAGCATCCATGATCAATACAGACTAAATACAATACACTACTCTAGTTCCATTTATTCTGGTCTCCAGCAGCATCACATTTATCCTTATATACAGCGTGTACATTGGAAGACACAGCAAGATAAGTTAAGTCTCTTGTCATATCACAATAGCAAGAAATATATTTAACATCTTGATATCCAGAAACAATACGTACCCATAAAGAAAACACTGCTTAATAACTGGTTATATAGCAAAAAATATTTTAAATTTAAGGTAAGTCAGGCAAAATGTACAAAGACCCAATATACATTGTGAAGTTTTAGCAAACATAACATTTATACATTTTGGTTCCATTCTGTAAACTAAATTAAGAATGTAAGTATTGCATATGCCTTTGTGAAATATACAGGATAGAGAAGAATTGACTACATTGTCAAGTTTTTGTTTTGAAGTTGCTGTATGCATAATAGCCATTTGTTTTAGTGGCATGATTCCATAATTGGTACCGAGGGCTACTTCAAAATAGAAGTTAAAACACTGTATTCAGCAGGTACCACATTCAGTGCTACTGTGTTTGTGGTGGGAAGAGGGGGGAGGGAGCTGACAAAAAAAAGTCAGCAACTGTGTTTGTTTTTCTAGTTCCAGAACTGAACAAGCAGCATTTTAGAATGTTTTAGAACCTTTTACAGTGCTATATATATAGAAAAAACAAAGCCCAAACAGATAAATTAGATATTTAAATTGATTTTTAGATCTAATATTGTACAGCCTACGCATTGCTGTGATTTAAAACCCCAGAAAATTACACTGAAAAATCAAGTGTGCCATGGGGTAGGGAAGGAATTAGTTTACATTCATCTTTGTCTTGTAATACAATCCTCAGTTCTAAAAATTGAGCATGTAAGCAGGAAGACTGCATTGCCATTCATTGTATTTCTAAGACATTGACTCTCGTCTTCCTCATAGAAAAAAAAATAATCCCAGAAGATAATGTATTGTTAAGAGTGATGTACAGGTTCCATCTAGCACAACAATTTCAAAAAAAAAAAAAAAAAATCTCACATAACCTAGCAATACTTACATGACTATCAGAGCAGGCACTGGGGAGGTACCCTTAAAATATGTATATGAACTCTTCAACAAATTTACCAAAGGAGAAGCTAGGTGACATGACATTCTGCTAGTCTGGTGCAACAGTTGTATATGACATTTGTGACAATAGCCGCTGTTATCAGCTGTATTTTCAGAACACAGGAAAGGTGACACGACACATGGGTAATCTTGAAAAGAAGTCTGGATAAGTGACTGCAATCTTTCTTCTTTCCCCTGTAATAATGCCTGTAGCTGCAATGACGCTTCTCTGGTAGAAGGCAAGTATCAGGACTTTCTAGATGGCAAGATAATACTGTGTTAACAGTAGCACTTCAATCTGTCCAATACCCATTATCATCCCTGCATTCCTAGCATGCCTGCGTGGATTTTTGGTTACAAGAAATGCAGCTAAGAACAGGGTTAGCTGACAAAAGTGAGCTTGTAAATAGGAGAAAAGGCTTTTGCAATCTGAAGTACCTACATAAACACCTACATAGAGAGGATAAAAGAAGTGTGTCAAAGGTAAAGAGAGATACCCCCAATAAAGTTTGATGTTTTTAACTTATGTTGCTTAAGTTACACATTTTAATTATTCTGAATCCTTCGTCCAAATCTGATGCACAGTTTTATCTTATTTTAGACTTTTTAGTGCCCAGGCTGGGCTTTGTCTGATAAGTAAACACTGCAGCTAGGGATTCAGAACCACCCAGCAGCTGTACGCGTTAGAAGTTCAGTAAGGCTGATGACCGTTCTTGAGAGAGACTCAGCACAGAGATACAGGAGGTCCTGTTGCACACCGACACTGCAAATCCGGCTTTACTTTGAACTGAGGTAGTACTGTGATAGGCTTGAAATTATGCCAGTAAATACCAGATTTTGCTGCTTCAGCAGGTGTTACAGAATCTCCTAATATGCCGAAGAATAAATACACTTTGTCTTTGCAGAAAAAGGAAATGAAGGCATTGGCCAGTAGTTAAAGAGGCCRGCAGAAAAGTTCCAACTAGCTAAAGAATATCTTGAACTTCTGTCAAAACAGCAGCAAAACGGTACTGTAGATGCCAACGACAGGTAATGAGTTAGGCAGGTTGTTTTCCCTTCCTTGCAGACTTGTTGTACAGCTTAGTCCACAACAGTTTGAAAGTTAACTATCCGGACCAACAACAACAACAACAAAAAGTAAACCTTAAGCAGCTTCAGTTAAAAAAAAAAAAATGCCGAGCAGCTTCTTTGAATGTTGTACTCTTGTTGTTTGAGGTCATGGTGATAAAACTAACTCCTTCACTCTGAAAAGAAAAATGAAAGAAAGTCAATAAAAGCTGCAACAAAAATCTTACTGAAGATTTAAACAATACAAAAATTCAGATGGGTTTTATAAAAAAAGCTATGGAATAACTGCTTTATATTTGCATACATCATAAGCCTTACAAAGGGAATAAAGGGAGTTCTCCCCAATCAAATAGAATTTCATTTCTAGAGAACCTTCTGGCTGCTGTCCTTCAAACTAGCAAGACAGGGGAGACAGTTAGGAAACCTAAACCCCCCCTCCCAAGTTCAATTTGTGACCATCATTGGCTTGTATCAATAGCACGGAAAAAGACATCACAGAAAGCAGGTACCAATACAACTGTTTTTTTGCCTTGGTGTTATCAAACACTGTCCACCTCCACACGTTACAAGCAAGAGTTTCTTCAAATGGTTTTGTACTGAGGAAAAGATTCTTCTAAAAAAATACAAGCAGGGTATATAAGGGTGTAACCTTCTAATTTAGCTATCTGATTTACTAAATAACTATTATTCCATAAAGTAAAAAAGCAGGTATGTGAGCAAACAGAAGGAATCCTCTCCAGGTCATGGTCTATAAAGCTGCTTTGAAAAGTCAGGGTGAATTACACAGTTGATTATAAAGCAACCTATCCTATTTTAAAGAACTCAGCTAATCCACTTTGTACTTTTTTACTGCAAAGAATTAATGGAAAATGTGACGTGGTCATATTGATTAACTCGCAACATTAAGATGGTTTGTTAACATGATCATTAAAAAATCATATTTCCGTAGCACTTTGTTTTTCATATAGATTTTTTCCAGTTTGCTATAATATTTAAAAAGCAGAAATGCATAAACAAAAGTGATCAAAACACTCAACAGTTTGAAAATTTTAAATAATAATAATAAAAAAAAAATGACATCTCATTTTGAAAGATGCCAACAGAGTGTCATATCCTGATATAATCTCTGGCTGCAACATTATCATGTCAAGCGCTATTAACAGTGTCTCATTCATTTAATAGTTCATAGCAATTTATTGATATTTCTTGATGACCCCAAGCTTGCAAGTTAGGTGAAAACTCTAGTTTGAAAATGGATTGCAAAAGTTCTCAAAAAATTACTTGAAACACTTTGGGAAGTAGCGTTTTTATTCTGAAAGGTCTGTAAAGGACATAACCTACTAATTTTGGCTAGTGCTTTGTCATGGTAGGGATATAAGATTAAGAATGTATAAACCATTATTCATGTATATTATTAATTATTTTGAGACCTTAAAAGCCAAGTATGAAATTATAGAGGAAACTTAGATGTCAAAGGAATTATAGTATTTTTATCAGCAAGTTTTAATACATATAAGCTTCTGATAAATACAAAGCTTTTCTTCAAAACTATACAAAATCAATGGCTGACATACCTTGGCATGAATGTGAGAATTACCAAATTGCTATCTAATCTTTCAGAGCTAAGGTTTACTTAATGAATATGTCCTATCAAAGTCAATCAGAGCTGCTATATGATCAGTTTATTGAGATGTTACTTAGGATTTGGTTTCATAATACAGCTTAAGATGAATTAATAGCTTGCCAAGATCAAAAGAAAAACATCTCATTGCCCTAAGTTACCTTCCTCCCTCTTTCCWGTTCCTTGTAATTTACTTGGTGCTACTTTTCAGATAAGATAGTAAATCAATTCTACCCATTTAAACTTCAAAAAAATTGCTTTGTTGTTTTATTTTTCAAATTAAAAACTTGAGTGGCTTATGATGCAACCAAGGGAGCCCCCAAAATGGCAACAGGACAGAAGGGGAAGGTGCATACAGGAGGAAGGAGCTGAGGTAGTAGTAGGAAAGCCAGGATGGAAGGAGGAGGACTTGGAAAGGATGGAAGGTCAGCAAGCTTTCTCCTTTTTTGCTGGTAGTGAGCTGTAAATCCASCTGGTGAGGATGCTGATGATCCCATAACATGGAACCACGCCCCCAAAGTGTTTTGTAAACTTCAAACCTGGAGTTTGGAATCAAAAGAAAATTATTGCCTCGGCAGAGAGCATCATCCAGCAAGGTTGTGTGGGAGAACAAGCAGCAATATGGACAGCTCTCAGAAGGGAGCAGAGACCGGTCTTTTGGGGGAGAACTGCCTAACAAGCCATGTAGTTCTAACTTTTGTTCAGGGAAGCAGGATGYTTGCACTTTATGTTGGCAAACAAGTGAGCAACTGAGGATACATCGTGATTTTGTGTTATTGCTTTTCTATTCCAAAAGGAGGCCAATTCGCTGACTGAATTTAGGTTACCACTCCATCAAAGTAACAACAAAATGGTAAAAGCCAAATAAAGTTTTTAAAAAAAGAAAAAAGAAAGAAAAAAAAAGAAAAGCTCCAACAGAGAAATCAGAGGGAAAGATTTTGTACATGCAAAGAATGCCAACACGTACTTTCAAGAAATATGTCAGGCAAGGATGATCATTAGTGAGGATTATTAGCACTTGAGTAATTTTGCTGTTGCCTTGACTCCACAACAGATACTTTCCAGCCAGAAATAAACCAGAGAAGGTGAAGTGGTCCATGCTTCAAAGCACTTCTGAACCCAGATCTCACAGTTTTGCAGGGGGATGATAGGGACTGTCGGCCTAAGCCTACCAGCCTAGGACACCTCTATGATGAACATATCACTCGAAGAGTCTACAGTGCTGATCTATACTCTTAAACTAGTCCAAAAGTAATCTTCAATTGTGAAGCAATTTTCTCTGGCCTCAATGAGGCTTGAATCAGGTCTTGAATAAACTTTAAATCAAGAAAGGGAAAGCATCTACTGCTACCACATAAAACAGACTATTAGTGTCAGCTTCATAAAAAGCCTATTTTTAAGAAATAAATTGCAAGTTTTATGCTGAAGATAAAATAAGAAAATTTATGTCAATATCACTGCTAATTTTTGCTTTATCCACTAATATCTTTGATATTAATAATCTAATATCATTAACATCTATGTCATTTCAGCTTTGTACTTTAGCCCCACATAAAAGCAATGTATCCTTGTTTGTGTTACTGTCATAGATTAGATAAACAAAATTCATATGGGTCATGAATATGCCTTTTGATAGTATCATCCCCTAGAGGCGCACACAAAGCAAAACACAAAATATAACACTGTTTCAATGCAGAGGTTTCCTCTAAATGTTTTTGGTACTATTAAGAAAACTTCCATCATTAGTGCTGTTTCCCAAATGACTTAAAGTCATCTCATCCCATTAGCACTTCTTGTGGAATAGGTCAGATAATAAACACACATCAAAATTGCTAGAAAGCTACTAAAGACTCAGACTCATTAAATATACGTGAAGAGAATACAACAGTTAGGCAGATAAAGAAGATCCAGTCCGCTTATTAATTTTCAWAGTCAGTAAGCAACGAATAAGAATTTTCTTAATTCCTAAAAATAATTCTCATCTGCTTACAAGCATACAAACAGAAACAGCTATTCATGTGGCTCATGGCAAAACATGTTGCTGGTTATTCATAGCCAGTAAATTTATTCAACTGGCAGCGCGATCGTCAGAGCGGATGAAGCGCTGGACTCGGAACACCCCGCTCTGCTCCGGGCTTGTGTTGTGACTTCAGGCAAATCACTCCACGGCTTGGTCCCTTTGCTTCCCCTCCCCACGTCGCCTGCCAAATCGATTAAGGCTCTGATCCCGCTAACTAACTTTTCCTGGAAGAGCAATCCTATTGATATAACTGAATCTGAAGGTTAAGAACATCCACATTTGTAGGCTTCGGGCCAGGCCATTAGACGCTACAGCCCAAGCAACCGAATCCCGTCCACAGGGAAATGCCTTCGGCCCCCGGCACCTGGAGGCAAAGCATGGCTCCAGGCGAGGCAGCTGGCCAGCCCGAAAAAGCAAGCGTCCCCAGCTGGCCAGCCAGCCGGGCAGCTGCACGGCTCCAACTACCCACCAGTTCGCACGAGTTAGGCACGTCGTACCTGCCCAGCTATGCAACGGGAGATAGGTTTACAAGCATATGTACGGATTACGCCGCTGCGCCCCAGCAACACTTCCCCTGTGCCAAGAACAGTCAGCATCAGGCAAGGAGCGGAGGAGGGAGGCAGGCGGCATCCCCACCTCTGTGAGRAGGAAGGAAAGGCAACACGCGTCCTAGCGGTGATAACCTGGCGCCTACGTGGCACCTACAGCAGTGGGAGATGGTCTGAACCGCAGTCGCCAAGTGCTTCCTTACCCACGTGGATACAAGCACGTTGCAAAGTCACTCTCTCTAATGGGAGGCAGAGATGCAGGGAAAACACACACAGCCCAACTTCCCAGTAAGAGCACAGCCCTCCTGCTCCCCAGCAYATACCGCAGGAGCCAAATCCTGACTTAGCTCTGACCATCACTGCGCAATTTACTTAATAATACACTTAGTATTAAGCACACAAGTAGTTCTACCAAGGATAACAGAACAACTCGTGTTTACCTACAGGTCTTCACAAGTCATTCCAGGGAATGTGAACTCCCTTCAGTAAGACTAATTATACCAAATAAAGCAGCATTTGGCCATCACCATAGGTAAAACATTTGCCCTAGCAACTTTTCACAGCAAAACATAAAGCAGTATGGTGCAACAGTTTAAAAGTCCATGAAAAATATGAACCCAAAACAAAATACCTCCAGGTTTGATGGGATAAACAAGTTAAACCATGAAATTAAGATGACATGTTTTCGGGTTTTTGTTTGGTTGTTTTGYTTTTTTCAAAACAAGTCATAGTTAGTCAGAATTTGAGACATGTTGCCACTAACTAACTATACTGTTTTGGTTTGTTATTCCACCAGGCAACAGTACAGAATGTTATTTGGAAGCTCTTGYTGTTTTATGAATTTATAAGTGGGTACCAGGTCAATATAGGTTCTTCACAACCAGTAACAAAATTATTGAATTTCCTCAAAGAAATGTTGTGGATATGGTTACTTACATTAAGATGAGCTTTACAGTAATTTTAAGTCTTGGATGAAACAGTTAAAATGGTAAGATGCACTGAATTACATTAATATAAAGAAGGAGAAAGATATTATCTTCTAAGGTGGGAAACAAACCACCAGATCATCTGAAAAAGATGCTGCCTGTCAGCACTTACAAGTACTTTTTTTTTCTTTTTTCCCCCCAGTGCACACACACACACACACAATAAAATGTTCAGCTGGTGGTGTGGACAAATTCCCACAATTCATAATAAGTATCAGGTTTCATCCAAAGATACTAAAATCAAGGATAGTTGTATTTAATGCCATATATTTACACGCATATCATAATTATTTTCACTGTCATCTTTCACTACAGCATAAGCAACCGAGTCTACAATAGATGTACACACGACAGTGAGGGCTACGCTTAGTTGATTTCAGAATTCGATATAATTTGCATTTCAATATCATTTTGTCAAGGTTCTCATAGATTTTGTAGTATGAATAACYAAACATTAAAATGTAATTATGTGGAAAATAAAGGACTAAACTTACAAATGCCATTATAATGAATTTATAGCTAAAGTGCTGATCCAGAAATGCATTTCCCATATCAATTATAACGAAAATAGGCACTTTAAATTTGAAATTAAGAAACTAGACATGCTCATTTTTCCAGGGTTAATTTAATGCATTTGCTATTACACCTCTTTATTTCAGAGCCACTGTATACCATTAAACAAGTTTGTATAGATGTGAATTAATCCGATGATTAGGAATAAAAAAAAAAAAAAAAAAAAAAAAAAAAAAAAAAAAAAACCCAGAACATACAACTATGTGAAATTTGTTCAATTACCCTCTCCCTTGCAACGAGGGTATACTACTGTTTAAAAATGTTAAATGAAATTAAACAAAGTCAAGCTGCTTTCTCTGAGCAAATAAAACATTAGAAAAAAAGGTTTAGTCCTTTTGGCCTTCCACTGGGAGTTTACAAGGCGGACAGAACACAAAGAAGTAGATGTGGAAAGTATATAGGAAATATGCCACTGAAAAGATTAGTCTATGGCATCCCGCCAAAGAGCCACTCTACAGTTCACTTGTACAGGATTTAGCCATCGTGGAAAAATGAATGATGTCCTTGGTTGGTGGCCACTACCATGCAAATGTAACTGCCTCCCACCTAACAAGCCATCACAYTATTTCTTTATCAACAAAGACGCAAAACCAGAATGCTGTTAGACTGTTGGGTCGCTTTTTAGAGATCCTTCTGGCAGTGAGAGAGTATGAGTCTTCCCAAGAACAGCTAATGGCAACAAGCAAACTTTAGTAGCACTGCTTTGCRCACAAAATGAGGCTGAAAGTTTCCTATGAGAGACTGAATTTTTGCAAAACAACACACCTTGCAAGCGATGAAGTGTGAGGAAGGAAGGGATTTGTGACTAATACGTTGTACAACCTACTAACCCCGTCCTTGCAGACACAGCCAAAACAACCAGATTAGCATGTCTGCCTCTGCAGCATACATACATTAGGTGATACTCATCTCAACTTCAGGCATCCACAATGTCCTCTACATCTCTGATCTAGACACCCTATGAGGAGCTGGGATAACTAGCTTCTTATAGGGAAATGGAAAAAAAAAAGGCACTCCTATGCAACAATTCACCTGCCCTATTTTATATACCCACATTAGGATCAAATGAGTAAGAGTTATGAAAGATCACAGAATCTGAGAGATGTATGACCTAGCATTCATCTTAAGAGCAGAGAACATATTCTTTTAAACACACCTTTACATACCATTTGCTCCCCTCCTATACCTTTCTAGTCATTAACAGGGGCAACAAGGTCTAACAAGAAAGAAGAGCTTGTGTAGGTGGAGTTTGCAGCCATCCACATGCCTAAACACACAGTGTTAAGAGTGCTCTCAAAGAACTGATAGCATGCCTTTTCTCTCTCACACCTGGGAGGGAGAGAAGTAATGTTTTCCAGTGAATAAATCGAAGAATTACTCAGAATTCCTCATACTAAATATTTAAATATTCATGGAAACAGGGATAAAGACTCATGTAAGTTGTGGGAAGTCATGTTCAMTCTGCCTTTCCACTACAATGGTTTATCTAATTATTCCATAAAAATTGCTTCAGTAAGGAAGAATGAGAGCACTCTGCTGAAGAATATAAGGCTAAAACATGCTAAGGGTGGAATGGAGAGAAAGAGGATGTATATCTTTTCAGGCAGAAAGGTAATGGTTGCAGGGCAGTACTGGGTGAGTGGTCTAGCCACTGAAATATTGTGATTAGGGGAATAAAAACCACTTCTTCCAGGCACTCTTTGATCCCTACCTCCATCACTGACAAAAGGGCTTAGGCACCTAATACCAAAAGAGGTTTCAGGTTTACAAAGTCTGTATGGAGACTGCAGCATCCCTCCATCCTAAAGAAAGACATTTATCTTCAGAGTGGCATGTTTTCAAACACAAAGCTCTCTTCAGCTTTCACAACCAACTACCCACCTGTTTTGTGAACTGACTTTTGGACTCCTTGTCACTTAGACTGAAATATTTCTTGCATTATATGCCTCATTTATGCTTTTAACCCAGCATCTAAACTCACTGGGTGGTCACACACTAAAAGTTAGGTCGACTATTACAGCTGTTAGGTTTTCATTGTAGGATATGTGTCCATAAAGATGCTTCTTGAAGGAGCCTCCTTGAGCCATGACGTCCTTGTTAAAGCAGACAAATGCTGAAGATTCCTTGCTCTGGTGCAGAAGAAAGATACGCAGAATGAAGGAAGGAATCTGGCAGGGATGATATAGGTATGATATAAATGAATACCAAGCAACCCAGTCTCAGAGCCACAAAAAAAATAAAAAAAAAAAGAAAAAGGAAAAAGAAACTTGGATGATCTTTTTCCTACTGCTTTCTCTTGTTGTCATATCCTCACTTACAACTCTGAGCATCTGGTTGCAGAATAGAAAAAGATTTTAATATAYGATTTTCTATTTTGTATCAATGCTTTCCTAGATCTCTTTCTGGTTATTACTTTTGTGAATCAATTAATCATAGAGGAGTGAAAGACAGCTGAAGCTGGGCAAGAAGTCACAAGCTTCACGGTCCAGGAAGAAGAGACCAAAAAAAAATATATCAAAAACCATAAAGTGAAATGAACAATCTAACACCAGAGTAGCTATACCGACATAGACTATAAAAACTGCTCTAGCCCTGTTTCCCAAGTCCAACATGTGGTTAAAAGCAGAAGCCTAAGCAATAGTGTAAGAACAAGACAATACAGAGATACTTCGCAAATCCTCATCCAGACTCCAGTAACACATGGATCAAGGACCCACTGTGTCTATCCTCATGGAAACTTACAGCATTCTGTAGCCTGGAGCTTCAGACCTTACCTTCATGCTGTGAGAAGAATAATTTCCTTTTGTTTGTTCTGAACTTTCAACATRTTAGCTTAATGTCCCCAATAACGCAGAAGTCTTAGTACTCTGTACAGTTAAGAGTCTTTGTGCCAAATATCATCGCACAATGTCCTTCATTTATTCTACATATTGAGAAACTGAGACACTCAGCAATAGGAACCGCAACTTTCCCATACGGGTGTTTCCTATCTTACAATCTGAGAGCACGGTATAAACACTGAAGAACATAGCAACCAAACATTTCTACACAATCCAGCAAAATTGGGAGAAAAAAAGGCTCTGTACAACTGGCCAACATTTTCTGCAGAATTCTTGAGAGAAGCAAATTATACTGTATGTTACCTGAAAAGGTTTCTAGTGCTTTGACGGAAAGTCTATTATTACATGGTATATATGAATGGTGGTAAAGRGAGGAAAAGGAAATTCCCTATGAAAAGAGAAAAAAAAAAGAAACTAAAATATTATCATTAATAAAGCTAGAGTTTTCTTACAGAACTTTTAATTCTATACATTTTGTATTCTGTTGCGCTTAGAAATCTCTATTAATGGGGCCTACAGTTCCAGGCACTGTGCACACACATAAGCGCAATATTTTTCTCTCCCAAAGTAAATTAACTTAACTGAAAAAAAATGTGATTATGAGTTATTATCAAATGTATTGTTTCTGATAGTAATTAAATACTTCTGCTAGCAATATATAAAAATGGGAACTAAAAATAAAACACTCCAAAAAAGTTTTGGAGGAGGAGAATGCTATCAAAAGACTAAACTTGTGAGAAAAGTCAAYATAATAAAATCTTGCAAAAATGCATTCTTACTTGTTGCCAGACCACTTCCAAAACTTTCATGACAGGGTAAAATTAAAGATAAAAACAAAACAAAAGTTTATCAGTTCATCACGCATAGGGAGCACAGTTCAAGCTGTAACCAGCAGATTTTCCTTCAAATAGAAAAAGTTACAGAGGGTCATTGGCTTGTGAAACCTAACCACCAGGAACCACCAGGTTTAGTATGCTGTCAGGGATGCACTTCTCAATACAAAGATGAGAACCTGTTTAGATCTGTGATTGTGGGGGTTTTGTTTGTTTGTTTGTTTTTAAGATTTTAAAATACTTCTGTAGGAGAATTATTTCTGACTTTTTGAACTACAAACTTATCTTATAGCTAGCTGGTCAAATATATTTTTAGCTCTCTCTCTGCTCATTAGAGCATTAGAGTTGCTATTTTATAAACGTTTATGTATTTTACTGTATCCAGCTACATTCAACCATAGAACCTGATAAATATAATCTTTATAACATATAAAGAAAAAGTCAAAATTCAGCCTTATAAGTAATTTTATACAGAGAGAAACCAGTCATAACCAAAGACATTCAAAAACACTATAGTTGTATCCAAAATGAGGCAGGAGGGGCTCCACCAACAGCTTTGCAGCCCCAATCTGTCAGACCAAGGGCAGCAGCCAGGGAACCCACTGGAGCACTCAGCAGCTCCTCCCTTGYCCTCTGGGGCTGGATTTTGCCCCCAACTCACCATGAGGAATATGAGGAAACAAGATGGGGATTGGGAAATCATGCAAACACGGACTCTTTGTCGGCATGAAGCCAGAGCGTGACGGCAGTACTCATCACGAACCCAAGGGCTAGAAAATACTCCTGGTCCCACAGTTCAGACATGGGATTTGGGAGACAGATCTTTCCCTGAACCAAAAGAATTCAGTTTAAGCAAATACTTTAGAATACCTCCACAGAGATCAACCAGAGAGTCTTACCCTCTTCGCAGGTACGCACCGGGGCCATGGTCATCTTTCAAGACAACGTTTATGAAAGTACTCCAGCCAGCTAGTTAAAGACAAGCGGACAAGCTCTCGCCAGCCTCATTAGGACGTATGCTTGCTGGCAGCTAAACATGGCACYGTGTCTTGAAGGTAGATTCACAAATTTAGACTTTTGTCAGTATGATAGCCTTAATACCTATCATCCCTTAGGAAGCCACAGAGTTGCC
Organism: Rhea americana; assembly: GCF_003343005.1. Classification (NCBI taxonomy): domain Eukaryota; kingdom Metazoa; phylum Chordata; class Aves; order Rheiformes; family Rheidae; genus Rhea; species Rhea americana. The sequence continues at coordinate 3,899,207 of NW_028186668.1, forward strand.
TTGAAAATAGCCATTCTCTTGCTAACATTATCCCTCAGCAGATTTTTCATATTATTCTTTCAATAAACAGGAAAAAAAAACCCTAGTAATCAAAGCAAAAGGATCACTCAAAGAACACACTTCTAATTTTTTTGTTTGTAAATTAGGTTGTATTCTCCCTTGCATTAACTGCATCTATGAGAAATACTAAAAAATGTTATTTTTTATGTTGTATTTCTTAAAAACAGACTTTGTTTAAAGGGTACCCGTAACTTTCTTTAAAATGTTCTCTGAATTTATTATCTAGATGAAGCAGCCCTTCTTTCTGAMGCTGATATGGACTGTATTGCCTACAGAAGCTAGTGTTTTGTTAATATATGAAAGGGTAGGAATWTTTTTTGGCACATTGGAATCATAAATATCCATCCTTGTATCACATCTGGAGGCTAACTGATAGTCCATTTGAAGGGGAGGGGGAAGTTCAGTAAACTATTTAGAAAAATGATTTTRATGTTTAAAATGTATCTCCTCATAACACCAGTTTAAGAACTGGAAACATAACTAATAAACYAATAAAAGGTCATAAACTAACTTGTGAAGGAGGAAAGTATGCAGAATAATAACCTCTGTTTTACACACATTTTACTTCTTTCTCAAGCAARAAACCCAAGTTGTACTGAATGAATGAGACTATTCCTAGCTCCACTGCATGTATCTCGAAACCTCCTTATCTAACAGCTACCTGGAGACATAAATTGAAATAAGCCTATGTTCATCAGCTCTRCTAGACCAAATAGATGCCAAAGCTTCACTTTTAAGAAAGGTAACTAAGACATGTGAATATAAAATGCCAAGTTACCTACCCTAAGGCACATGTAAGAATACTAAGACATGCGACAAATCTCAGCTTGAAAAACAACAAAATATTCATTGTTGTCTAACTGTGAAACCTTAAGTACAAGATATATGAGCTTCCCTAAGTTAAAAAAAAAATGTTTGTTTACACAGTGTACTTTCATAACATTTTCTCAAAGCTTCAAAAAMATTTTTTAGAATGGCAAAAAACTATCATTTATGTCCAGTATTGCTAACTCCAGAGAAMATTATGGACTTTATTCTGTAATTACTAGAGCTCTCACTAAATATTTACATAAACAAAGCTGTATTCTACTGTTTCAAGAGTTCTGTTTTCTCCTCATCTCATGGTGCTCTTCACACGTGCATTTTTGTTTTGTTTTGTTTTACRGCTTGTCTGTTTTGCTAGAGTGTAAATATGCTTATAAGCAACCAATGAGACTTACTTTTCTTTAAAAGGTTCACCAGTACCTCCTATTTTCAAAAATACATTCTACTTACAGGAATACATCTGACCACATGACTATACAACTGAAGCAATCACCTTTTACCATTGTATTGTATTACCTGGACTGTTTCTATAAAACAAACAGATTAAAAAACATCTTTGTCACTTCGACAAAGTTTGCCCCTAGTCTCACCAAATCCCACCAATGCTATGCAGAGAAYTCCCGTAGACTTCAGTGAGACTGAAGACTTGCATGTACTTTTTTCCCCATTGCCAGCATCCCAGCATTTTAAAGATGCTTAGGACATCACAGTAGGTGTTGTGAACATTTCAGGAAGTCACAATAAAGAACCAGAGTTTCCTGTGGGATAGTGTACAGTAGATGAGGTTTTTAGGATGCTATTTCAGAAACACTTTTTCCAAAGAACAGAAAAGGAAAGGCACAGACAATGCACATGAAATACACTGCAAAATACAAATGTTTCCCCAGAGGTGCCTACGCCTTTAAGATATGAGTTTGTTTCAAAATTGTAAGGACACAATATCCTTGCATATTTCATGTATTGTGACTGACCAGGAAACATATTGAAAAGTGTTCAGTCAACAGTGCAGCAGCTGCATAGCTAGAGAAAACACAAACCCCTTTTAATTTCACATTTACTGAACAAGTACAATACATCATAAACTAACCAGAGAGAGTACAGTCTAGGTCAGGCAGAAATATTTAGCTATATCCAGCTGATACATATACACAGAAAACATCAGTCTCATTTCAAGACCTTTCTTAAAATGGACTAAACACAGTAAGACTCATCTCACCAAACCTTAGCTGTCCAGAAGGTAGCTGTTCCATTTATGCTAAGAGTATAGGCTCCCTCTATAGTCTGGGAAGAGAAAGCGGTATATATCAGTCACAACAACAGGTCAGTACTGGGAAGACTGGTGCCTTTAAAGTTACTGCATATGGAAGCTAGACCTCAATTTAAGAGGGCTGTTTTGGTACGYATCATGAGGAGCAAACAAGGTGTCTACAGGATAAAACAAACCTATTAGTTCTATAATAACAACTCTGGCTAGACAAGAAAACCCACATATATACGGAAAAATAAAATAAGAATACCTGTCCTTAATATGCAGTGSAGATAATGTTTACTGGAATCAGCAMCACTGAAGGAATTAAGCAACTTCACTCAGTTTTCTAATAAGCAGTTACTTTACTTGCAGAATGCATATATTAATACTCCCCTAAGATTTTGAAGTCATGTGGTCATTGATAAACTGGCCTCAAAAAGAATGTCTTTCCATCCAATAATTATACTCCTGTGTCCATCAGACACAGCCCAGCCCAGCCCAGCTGAATKCCACAAGATCTGTAAGGAAAAACAGGGTGGAATTATCCGCTCTCAAACATTCTCCCTTGGTTTGTAAATAACCCTAATCAGTTTATGCTAAACAGTTATACTCAAACTTCTCTGCAGCAGTCACAACATGTTTACAAGCAGGAAAAACAAACAAACAAACTTATAGCACTAATAAAAGGCATAACAACTCAAAAAATGTTTTCCAGTTTGATGCCTCAGCCTCACCCACAGCTATCCAAAGTCTCTAAGCAAAATAATCCAGATTCAACCCACATTTAAGACAAAAGAGACCACAGAAATGCCTTCCTATACAGCAGGTATAAAAGTCGGACAAAAATACTTAAGTCAGAAAACATTTCCATAAAACCAGTAACATAAACCCAACATGAACAAGCTACAAATGACAGGTTCCYCTCTACCAGACACTTCCAAATTACAGTTCACAGACCATTTCAGAGCTGGCAGTTTATACAGTATTAGAGGTCCTCATTTCTAGTAGCTAATTTAAATAGAAAAAAAAATAATTCAAGTTATTATTATGATTCCAGAAGAATATGATGTGGTCACAAATGGTCCMAAAAGACATTTAAGACCGCTCATGAGCAAGAAGAGAAATGGCCCCAAATCTCCTCTAGAGATACCTATCACCATATGAAAAATSTTAGAAACTCTGTCAAAGTAAGACTGAGGGGAAGCTTTAAGAAAGGTGCCACCATACCCATCAATACAAATACACGTGTTAGGGAAGAAAAGCTCTAGTAGCATCTGACCCAATGAAGAAACRGAATTGCAGACTTACAAGACATTAAGCACTACCACTCATTCTGACAGTTACAGTCAGAGCTTTAGCTATGCTATGTTCTGAACTAATAAAAGTACCCCATCTTTCTAATTGTTTTCCTAAACTAAAGCATAGAGTTTGCAACTGTTTCTTGCTCCTAGATTAGCTGACAATTACTGAATGTAATTCATTGTAGCACTGTGCTCATTCTTTAACTGTCGAGAAAATAGTTTGCCATTTATCAAATACACTTTATTTCCTGCTTCCAGGTAAGAATTTGCTGTGTTTGTATAGGATGAAAATAAGTAATTAATATCTTTCGTAACACATACCAAAATGTGCTTCACATCTATCAAACGTGTAACRTCGCTTAGACTGTAGAAGCAAAACAAAATCTTACTCTGGTACACMCACACAAACACACACATGCACACACAGCTACAGTACACATGTAGYAGATCTACACATATATACACTGGAGTAAGAGAAAGCTACTTCACAGTTCAAAAAAGTAATGATTTTACTTAATAACAAAACAAGGATACAACAAAGAACCAGTAGTTTCAATAAAAGACCTATTTGTCTTCTGCTCTGCAATCTTCTGCAGAACGTGATAGCACTTTGCCTCCAGAGCAGAATGAAGAAGAGTCAGCTATATTGGCAGCTCTTTACAAAGCACATGGTAAAACGCCTGAATGAGACAAACAAAATATTTGTGCTTGACAAAGGGGATGGGATCTCAAACAAATAGTAAATACTAAGCAAAGAAATATTTCTTAGTACTCACAGCATCTTCAGAGTTAAGATACCTGACTAAGGATAAGAGTATACACTTCATTCCACTCAGGCCAGAGTGTCCAGGAGTTGTCTCTTACACTTAAAACTTATCTGTTCCTTACACTGAAAAGAGCTCTCTATTTTCCATTTTAATTTCACCAAGTAAGGAATAGTTGTCCCCAGAAAAGAAAGGTATGACTTCTACATCTTTCTAAACCCAGGTCCACTCACACCCATGCCTCCCACCTCCAGAGACCAAGAGTTAAGTTACATGTTTTAAACTCTCATCACTACCACCACTAATGTTATTAGTAAAAATCAACAAAATTACATCCTTTGGCAAAGGAATAATTGTCCATTACAAGCCTGAGTCTACAAGATAAAAAGTATGTAAATAATTCTTTGTAAAAAAAAATAGTATGGTTGAAAAATTGTCCCCTTACAAAGCTACAACAAAAGAAAAAAAAWCTAATGAGGGGTGAGAGGAGTAGAAAACATTATTTTCTCTCCACATGATGACAGAGTGCCTACACAGCCAGCATGGCAAGTTAAAGCTTGCCATGTTCATAATGGATGAAGCCTCAAGCCTCAAGTCTTGGGGAATAATTTCAGACTCACAGAGCACTCTATAAGTGACCTTTTGTTAGGATGCCATGAAACAGCAGTGTGGTATCTAAACATCTTACATAGCTCATTGACAGCACAGACCAACTCCCTCTGCCTTAGAGCACACCAGTTTAACCATGCTCATTCAAGCTGCAAGATCTAGTCTATTGTTTCTTTTTCCTAGGGTAGTCAAGTATACATTTATTAAGATAATGGAGTCTAGCAACTTATTTTTTAAGGGCCAGATTCTGGTTCAACTAAAATCAATAATAATAAAGCTACCACCTCCACTGCTATCAAGTCCTGACTTCATAATGGCTCTTTTTTATTGTCATTCACAGATGTGCAATCTAATATCATCATATCTTAAAATACTTTTAGTTTACTGTCCCTGGAACATTCATACAATTCATTCATGGAACATTCAAAGGAAAAAAATTAAAGAAACCTGATCTAGAAATCACTTTCAGTACTGAAAGAAATTGGTATATTCATATCTGGAAATCACCCTGTTGGCTAACATTCAGCAACTGATTACTACCAATTTCTTTACTTAGTATCTACACAATCTACTACTTATTTAGAATACACCAATTATTGCTGAAATTAGAAGATGRTTTTATATAAGAATTTGATATTTAAGGATTAAAACAGAACAGGGTAATAACAAGTTACCTCTCTATAGAAGAATTCTATGAAGAAAGCACTCTCATTCTACCACTCATCTGCGCATGCTGGAATCTGATATTTCCAGAGTAACTGGGAGAATACTGAGATTATACATTCATAAGCATTCCCATCTGAAGTTTATAGCAAGCTCCCTCAAGCATTCTGTGCCTCAGGATCATAGACGTTTATTCTTAAAGCTCCTCCCCATACTCATTTCTCAGTCATTACTGTTAAAGTCATAGAGCACTAATTCTATGACTGCTACTGTGACTTTACTGCTCCATGTATGTACCCGTTAATTAATTATATTTGCAGATGGAAACAAACTTGTAGAAAATGTTCCAAGTTTTTATAATATTAGATCAAAACTAATCAACTGTAAATGATTTTATTACTAAGAGATTTCTCAGAGTCCACAACCTCTAATATTAATCACCATTGTTTTTTAATTAACAAATTTTGCTCATGAGAATTTTGAGACAAAAGCATACATTTTCTTCTTACATTAAAAAGGCAGTATCATTAAAGATAACATTTCACTAATTTTTCACAAATAATCGCTCAAGGCTGAAACCTGTCTTGAAAGATATAAGTCTACCTACCCACAAAAATTTTCAAATGTTTATGTTGTAAAAATGAATGGTATTACAACACAACTGAATGGATCTGCCTTATAGAAGAATTTCACCTCCACCTTCCAGATCCAAATTTCRTAATTCCCTTGCCAGAAGTCTTCCTCTGGTATCAGCGACAATTTTGTTTAATCACTTGGTCTTAGACTTGGTCTGTCTACACGTTGAAGGAAACTAAGTACTCTGGCTTTCCCAGGTAGATTCTTGTTCAAGAACACTATCAGCAAGCCTTTACTGGAAATTGTTCATCTCTGTGAATCTATTCTGGCATTGGTCAGGTAAGATACTTTCATGACTGTCTCAATCAGTACCATTACTACACCATGAATAAAAAGCAAACCAAACTTTTACTAATGTTTTTGAAAAAAATCAGCAACAGAAGAACTGGTAAGGGAACAGAAAAGAAATCTGCCATATTTTCTCAATGATTCAAGTACTAAAGAAAACACATTAGTTCTAGTGTGTTAGAACTAGTTTAAGCAGTCAGTTTGATCAGGTTAAGTATTTCCATAATAGCAAAACAGAAATCAGATGGCACTGGCATCCATGTGTTTATTCTTATTTCTCACAAATAATGCTGAAAATGTAGTATTGATAGTTACTGCAAATACTTTCTATAATCTCACTTATCTCCATCAACAAAAGCAGACTTAGCCACTGTCATTATTGCTTCCTTGTTCTTAAGCAACCATTCAACCGTATGCTGTCTCCTATTTTAAGGTAAAAGTTAAACCTAACTCTCGCCTAGAAGAGTTTCATCTGAATGTCTTATTCAATCAATTCCTCAGTAGGTCCTGCTGAGCAAAAACCTATTCCAAAATAATAATAAAATCTTCTAAATTATCATTCCATACATTAGTTTGACAACAGTACCCAGTTTAATGAGAGGTTAAACTGGACATTAGGACTGTCTGAAACACTGTTTTTAAATAATACGTTGCCTGGGAGAACACAATCCAAGAGGCAAAGCTAAAACTGTTTAGATCTTATTCCTCTCAATTTAACATTTTTCATTGACAGAATTTTCCAACTGTTACTCGTATGATTTATGATTTGCTTTTGACTTAAGAGAAGTAAAGTCTTCTATCTTAAGTCTCACTTCTAGCATGATTCTCCACCTACTTTAAATTGTGTAACAGATCTGGAAATTGAGAGCACCAAACAGAACAAGGATTTTCATACCTTCTACTCAGCATCACAGYACTTTCAAATAACTTTTTTTTAAAGCATCACTTGGAGAAATTGTATAGCATGGAAAATTTGCCACTACGTTCTGCTGTTTCTAAGAAACTTCTGCTGTTTCTAGTATGAGCAAGTTTGCTATTTTGGCATTACACTAAAGCCCCAGTGCCTCCATTTCTGACCCCTTCAAACAAAAACAAGCTGCTCAACAATGTCTAATCCGTGCGTCATGTAATCCTGCTTAATACTCTACAAACTCTGGGTAATATTTGGGTAGTTTTTAAATTTAGCAAAGAACATCCTGGCCTATTTCAAAGACATCCTTGCCTTGGGTAGTGTTCCCTAGAAACATCTCCCGTTTTCATTTCAAACGAACAGAAAAAGCAAACAAACAGAAATGTGTAAGAAAAGTTAACAAAAGACAAATTAAGAGATCCTGGCCTACTGGCATAATAACAACATGTAACGTTACAAATCAAATGACTGAAACAGGAATGCATTGTGCAACCACCAAACACAGCATCCATAAATAATTAGAGAAATTCTTACTTTTTTAACACAGCATTGGACCTATCTAAGAGCACAAGACTTGACCCTACACAAGGATTGCAGACCTCTCCTTTCCAGCAATGCATCAGACTCTCCTGCAGATTACTATGGCACCAAAAGCTAAATTATGCATGTGTTCTTACCACCTATACAGAGCACCAAATACAAACTAGGAGATCACTCTGTTGGAGCAACAGAAAATTCCTTCTTTGAGACATAGCTCACTTTCTGCAACACAATTATCTTAACAGAGGCTCAYGCTACAAACACTTCCAAAGTCTAAATTAAATTCTATTATAATTCCTTAGTATACCATCTCGCCTGCCCTTCCTAAGATCTYTCAGGCCCTCGCTGAAGGACAAATATGTTCCTATTTTGTTTAGGCTGACAGGCAGACAGTCTCCGACCATTAGCCTTTTGTCAACAATGATGCTGGGGTAGATTACTAGTGCGCAGTGCTTGTAACGGCAGGTGCATGGCCCTGGGGCTGCCATCTGCCAGGAAGGAAGTGTTCTCCTCTAGGATGCTGAAGAGATTGACAAATAATGTAAACAAAACACTGAATCATTCCTAATCTATGGAATCAAGCTATTATGTTACTATTTTGCAATGTACATACCGTGATCTGAGTTGCGGGCTTAGGTTTGGGGTTGGGATTTTTCATTAATGATTTCTATGTTTGGTTTGCTAAGATAAAAATGCACTCTTAACAGTATTTATATTTGAGGTAAGACAGGCAAGGAATCATAGAATGGTAAGGTTGGAAGGGACCTCTGGAGATCACGTAGTCCAACCCTTAGCATAGCCCATACAGGGATTGAACTCACGACCTTGGCATTAGCAGCACCACGCTCCAACCAACCGAGTTACACCTGCCCCAAAGTCTGCATTTCAAAAAAGAAATTATCAAGTGTTTTTTAAAAAACAACATGAAAGTTATTTCGGAAAAATATTTCCCCACTTTCAATTTATAATCCGGTTCTTTACAAAGTTTGTGGGGTGTCACTGTGTACAAGAACTGGATTTTTTGTTTGTTTTAGAGACCCCTGTATACAATTTTGGGCCACCATCACTGATTAAAAAAATAAGAAAGCATTTGCTCTGGAAAAATTACAGAAATTTTGAAAAGAAAAACTGGATAGGTATCAGGCCTCAGTCTTTTAGCTGGTCTTTTAAGTAGATTTTCAACTGGATTTCTCAAAATCAGATTGAGTATCTTCTCTCAGTGTTGCTAGTTTTCTCTTCAATTAATATTAGCAGTCGATTTTTCACTTATACTATCAAGCAATAATACATCTTCATGCAGATCTAACTGAACTTAGCAGACTAGTCACTGTAATCACACATACTGTTCAGGAAAGTATTCATTAGTGTCTTAACTGCCTGCACAGCAGAGATTACACGCTACTGCTGTCTTTGAATGAGCCTCAAAAGTTACTTTACGTGTTATCACTTTAACACTCAATTAAGTATGKTTTTTTTGTTTGTAAATTGGCCTCCATAAAGATGTGGGTAACCTTTACATTGTTTTCAGTCAGGTTTTATAATGTCTAATCCTAAAATTTTTGTTTTAAATACAAATACATCCTTATAAGTAAGGGTAAGATTCATTTTACCTAATTTAGTATGAAAGCTACAAATACAATATAAACTTGTGATCTAAGTTTCGTTTACAGCTGACAGAGATACAGTCAAATACAGAGGCAAACTCCTGCCATCTTATAATAGGTATTTAAAATATAGACAGGACAAATCACTCTGGCTCTTTTGTTTACTTCTGTGGATTCTAGAGAGCGCCTAGATGACCACCTCACGCTAGGTGCCTACATTTTGGACAGCTGAAGCCAGCTGAGACAAATACCACTGTAAAAAAACAATAGAAGTTTTCTTTTGAAAAGGAGCCAGGACAAAACCCAGCCATTTCAACAATTAGCAGCAAGACAACCACCTAACTGAACTTGGCTCTCAAGGCTGCCACTCTTGACCCCTCACACGCATACTCAATTAAAAAAAATAAATAAAAATAGCACAGACTAAACAAGCAGGCCAACAAAACATACATGAACTTTGGGGTCAGCACACCAACTTCTAGTATCAATGGATACTACTGATTTCCATAGACATACACAGATCACTTTTAAGCAAAAATTACAAGAAACAACAATAACAGCAACAAAAATAAAAGTAGTTCTGAAACCTGCATAATTACACACCCTACTTTACCAACTAAACTGCTATACTCACTTTATATGGCTATTACATATGCTTTATAAATATAGTATTAAAACTTCCACGAATCCTGCTGAAGTAGTCATGACTATTATCTAGTAAAAAAATGGATGCATATCTACATTGTAGATAACTAAGCCTTGAGGAAATTGTGAAAAATGCTAGGCCTTGAAGCCCCTCAACTAAAATGTAACTGGCAGGGGGGAAAGATTCATTATATCCCCTAACGATAGCATAATTTTTCTGTGAATGCTTGCTGTGTTTCAACTTTTAAACCACTTCAGGATTCCAGAGTAATTAATGCTATTTAAGAATAATACTAAATCAAGTATAAAGAAACCCACACTATTCTCTCCTTATCAGAAAAAAAAGAACACCATATAAAACATGTCCTAATGTTCTTTCTGTTTGAACATTCCTTTATCCATTTTACTTACAAGCAAACGTTASTCTCTGCAGCTATCTTGAAAGAAATCAAGTAATCAGAAGCAATCATCAACCTAAGCATTTCCTCTGCCTTGAGCAATGACTGTACTGGTTCATTTTAGAATAAACCCACCATTCAACTTAGTCTATAACAATTTATCTTAAATGACTCAAAGTAACCATGACATTCTTTAAACAAGCAGTATGGCTAAACATAATTTAAAGTATAAAGCAAAAAAAAAAAGTCTAATACACGTTAACATGTTTTAATATTCTATCTGCTTGTAAAAAGCTGAGATCCATATAATCAATCTAATTTAAAATATCAAAGGCTTCTTTTAGATAAACTTAGTTTGCATTTTTTGTTTCATGGATAGTACTGTCAAATTTGGACCTAACCATTTTGGTTTGGTCACTTGTAAAATGCAATCTGAAAGAAAAGAAGTACATTTCCACAGTTATTAAAAGAGAACATACATTTTTTTTTAATTCTAAGCGTAAGAGGTAAAAATAAGCTACGTATGATACTCAGAGTAGTTCAGCTCTTTCAGCTTTTAATTTTGATGCATACAATCCACTTCACAGAACTTAATAGTAAGAGAAAATACTTCATTTACAAATAATTGATTCTAAAAAAAAAACTTTAAAAGATGCATAGATTTCTAACACAACATATAATTGTTTTAATACTTTCAACAAGTCATTTGCAAATGAATACAAGTTTTGTGAAAGAGGCAATTACACATTTTCATGCTGCTCTGTGAATCAAAACTTTATGCCATAATCAGAAAGAAAAAAAAATCTTAATAATATAATTCACGGTGCAAAGTAATCAAAAAAGAAAAAAAAAGAAATAATAGTTTTGCTTTAAATAATCTAAAATGCCATTAGAAAGACACAGAAAGAGATTGCTTAAGATAGGCTTTTTATTGTTTAGGTGCAGTCATAGAACTCTCACAAAAGCAAGAGCTATTTGACAATGAGGGGTTCATTACCATTATTAAAAAAAATCACCTTATTACGATTTTAACTAGATGTATTACAGATGAAGTCTTCTTTAAATAACCAAGACAAGAGAAACTTAAATAGGATGAAAACAATCCTCARTTTTTTGCATCATTATACATGGTATTTGTTCAGTTTTAGAAAACTAGATCAGAACTACTAGACTACTAGAAACTTTTAAAAAGTTACAGAGCATTTTAGCTGTAGAAACAACAACAAAAAATGAAGATAACCCACGCAAGTCTGATGTTTTCACAATTAAGCAAAATTCCCTATTTCAAAGTCTATGCAAAACAACCACCGTATTTAATGGGAATTTTACTTAAGAATTACGTGCAAAGGGTAAAAGCCCACTGAAATCAAAGCAAAACTCTCATCTGAATTCAGTAGAGCTAAGATCCACCGTAAAAAGTCAGATCACTTTTGGGTGTAATCTGTCACAGATCCATTGAAATAAATAATTTATTCTCATTTTCTCACATAATGCAAATGTCTCCATAAATAATAGAAACCACACACAGTTCATACTTCTTTAAGCAAAAAGCAACCAATTTTAGAACAAAGACTAGCTAATTATCAGCATTTAACAAGAGTTTCAACTGACCATAACAGTATTATTTTATTTACATATCAGATGAAGGCAAGTGTTTCTCACACTCTTAAATATTTGCACGCTTTCAGAGTACAGCAGAACTAAACAAACTGATCATTTAAAGCAATCTTTTAATTTTTCAGTTTTGACAGCTATTTTGGTTGTACTAGCTTGCTCTTGTCACAACAGGATAATATGGACACAGAATTCCAAAAGTACAGCATTCCCTACAGCAGAAATAAGTTACTGACAGCAAAGACAAGCTACACATGAAAGCCAACTACCTTGTTACTTAAAGGAAATTATTTGTATCACTTTAAAACAGTACCACATGAAAACATTTACATCTATTGCTACAGACCTTTAGGAAGAATTCAAWTTGATTTTTTTTACACATATTTTGCACTCACAGAAATATTAATTTACTGATAAACCCACTGCAAGGAGCTTACTTGTATACCCTGTATCTCTGGAAGAGGTCTTCCTGATCCTGTTATTAAATAAATGTACATCCTCCATTGTTTTAAAATAGCTCYAAACTTCTCTTTAGTTTTGAAGAAGTAAAGTTTCCCACTCAGTAACTCTGATAATACAGTTAAAAACAAAATTCAAAAGAAGTGCAAACATCTAAGTAAACTAAGTTGATCATACATGTCAAAAGCTCTCTCTTATGCAAACTATTAATTTTGCTAAATTAGGTTTTCTCAAATCTACCTGAATTACTATGGTGTTAAAACAGCAAACAGAGTTTACTCTTGCTTATGCTCAAAATACATTTTTCTTTAACTTGCATATGTGTTTCTTTGTAAAACATGAGAGTGCTAGTAATTTCCCAAATAACAATTTTTTGATTTAAATGCTTTGGCACAAAACTGAGTGATCTTTTTAACAGTGGCAGTAGTAGTTCTGTAAACAAACTCCAGTGTGAAATCCAAATGAAAAACAAAACAGAAACTTGGATATTTGAAAAAGTTAATGACTTGGTTCTACTTATACTGATAAAATTATTTCTACTTTCCCATGCAATTAATTTTCTAGTTAGTCTGCCACAAATACAATTAACATGAGACTCTGTTTTTAAAATATAACCCAGAACACTGCTGGTTGATGTTTGTGCAAGTTTTTTCTTACCGCCTTGCCCTGATATTGGCTACAATAATCCCCGAGCGGAATAGTTTTAACTATGCGCAATAGGCTTACACATTTTTCAGGGAAATAGAATAGTGGAGAGGATAGCTTTGCCTCCTAGACAGAGATTAAATCTCAAAGAGTTTACCCAGAACACTTCTGAYTGTAGTCTGCATTTATAAACTTCCTCAGGAAACAGGAAAAATAAATACACAAATTAAATATTAAAATAAGGCAAGTCTATAATCACCGTTTGTCAAGTATTTTACAGAATTAAACCTTCTTCTTTGTACACCATGTACCAAATTAGCATTGCTACGTTTACTGCATTATCCTTTTGTTTACCTTATTAGAAGGACAGGAGTCAATTCCTCCTGCTGATCTCACTGATTGACTATTTTATTCCCCCTGCTTTTAGCCTGGATGATGAAAACACTCATATCCACTCCAGGTTTTCTCTGCAGCTGGTTCCCCTCCCCCTGTTTTCCCCCTTTGCCTTAGGGTCAGCAGTTTGGAGAATGTTGTGGAAATAGCTCTTTCCCAACACGGGCTTGGTGTGCAGTTGGGGTTGTAGGTAGCTCAAGAAAAAAATCAATTACTGTGAAAAATCAGTTTGCAAAGAAATGTGCAGAATAGTTAGTTAGCGTCCTGGAACAGAACTACAAGGCTTGACTGACTTTTATAACGCTATGTAACCAATAATTGCAGCATTCACATTGTTTTTAATCAAGCCATGTGAATCCTGAAACTGACTTCAGCAAAACTAAAAACGACTAGCAAATAATGCTCTGCCCTCAGCCCTCCAAGTCATTCAGAGTAAGCGTTCATCCTTTAAAGCTTTGACATTTCATTCAACAATCCTCTCGTCTTAATTAGGTTCAAAGCTTGCTCTGCAAACGGTGGATCTCTCATCTTTTCCATCTTCCTGTACTTCCTATCAAAAGAGAAAATATTTTCTTCTTCAAAATCAACTAGCTAATAAAACAGAAAAAAAAACTGCAAATAGCTCCTACAAAGTGTCACTTTTTGCTTGTAACTGATGACCTCTATCAGCACTACGAATATAGAAGCAATATCTGTGTACCTCCAAGCAACTACTTCTAAATCACATGTCATTTCAGCTAGCTAAACCTATAAACATATATTACAGCTCTATATACACACAGGTTTAAAGTACCAGGTCTTGCATAAATGCAAAAGCAAAGAGAGTCCCTATGGTGTCTCATCATTAACTTTTAATCCTTGACAGATTCTGTTCTGTGCCCTCCTCAACTAGTACTCCTMAATTGTACACAATTTCTCACTTGTTAAGAGGAGATGCATTTCTATTGGGTGGGGGGTAATTTATTTTCTTTGTCTTTCTTTTTAAAAGCCAAAACCAGCACCTCAACAAAGGAACAGCTACATAATTAAAACATAAATTCTCTCTCACACTGTGTTTCAGATTTCTTACGTTTGCTTTTGTCTTTGAAGGCTGAGCATTTGCAATCCATTTAAAAACAAGCCAACCAACTGGTCATTCATATTGTGATTGAACTGCCAGCTGGAACCACTACAGGGTAGGCCTTTAAGTAAAATGTGCAAAACAATGTGAAATAGGTCATGCATATATTGACTTAAGATTAAAAAAAAATCACAATCCATGCTCACCATGATTTACTGTTAAACTTTTGCAAGAGACATGAAAATCAAGGTATTAAATTAGTCCTTCTCATTTTGTTACAACTGACCTTCCCAGCTAGACAACCAGACTTTTTTTTGTCGTCTGATGTCCCTCACTCTTTTCAGCTCAGTAATTTTACATTTCAAATATTATTTGGCTGCTGTATCAACATAAACTATTTTGGTCACATTTTCCAAACACTTTCAAAAATCTCACATAAGAAAACTCTGAAGTAACCCAAACATAGTAACTGTGCAAATATTAGCTTTTACTGGGGTACCCAAAAGTACACACTCAAAATAGCACAGTAGAATTTAAATGTCATTAAATACCCCAAAATTAAACTCTCTAATACAAAGAGAGAGAGTTCCTCCCAGACTGTTTGTTAGAGGACACATTTGGGAATTTTAAGAAAGATAGGAGGGAGAATGCTGCACCTCAGAGAACATAATACTTCAGCGAGAAACACAAATAGTAAGTAACAGCACACATAGCTGTCAGAGGGAGCTACTCACCTTTCACAGCACTTGCTTCTTTCAGGTTGTGGGACAGAAAGTCTATGCTGGCATAGGCGCTTGTCTCCACTCCGTTGATGCCCCCGTTCAGGACGTGCCTGGCTTTAGACCTGGCTTTGTCACAGTTTGCCAAGCTCCCATCCACCACGTCGATGGCAATGTAGTTGAGGCCGTTCTGGAAGCCAGCCGAGGTCTCTCGGCACATGGGGCTGCTGCCCTGCTCCTCCTCCAGGCCTTCGCTTTTCCTGAGGGACACATTCTCCACTGAGGCTGAGTTGTGCCTTTTGGGGTTGTGTGCAAAAGAGGGGGACACGGGGGTCACAGTGGTGGTGGAGGAGAAAGTCTCAGAGCTGTGCCTCCGACGCCCCTGGGGATCTGCACGAATGACCTTGGCCCCACGGTTGGGGTCAGGGGGAGGGCTGGAAAGAATGAACGCCTCCACCCCGGAGAGGGTGAGCCTCTTCACCCCCGCCGTGGGGCTGGTAACCCGGGCACTTTCTGGCTTCTGAATGATGGGCTGGGGTGGGGTGGTGGCCATGCCAAAGGTCATCTCGGTGTAATCCCCACCATCGGATGGGCTGGACAAACAAGCCACCCCCACGGCCGCCTTCAGGTAGCGCCTGTCAGGCTGGCCTGTGCTGGAGGAAGAGCCTGGTGAGAGCGCTTCCAGGGAGCCCACCGAGACTGTGCCCGACTGGGAGGGTGACTGCGAACCAAAGTCAATGTTCATGTAGTCGGAGAGCGGGGAGCGCCTCTGCCCCGTGCCTGAGCCCAGGGAGGAGGCTGGGCTGTCAGCGGGCAGCGAGGGGGGAGAGTAGACAGCGGCATCCCCAAAGTCGATATTAATGTATTCGCCGGGGCTCTTGGGTTCAGGCGGCAGGGGGTGCTCGTTCATGCTGGGCAGCAGCGTCCGCAAGGTCTCCAAGGAGAGGCGGCAGGGCCGGACCACACGCTGGCACCGCTGGCTCAGGAAGCTCTCGGTCCGGCTGTGCCGCAGGGGTGAAGGCACCGTGTGGCTGGAGGGAGCAAAGGTGCCGGCAGGGGACTGACCCGCTCCGCACACCACTTCCTCAGGGATCATCCTCCCTGGGGAGTTCATGAACACATACTGGTCACTGTCCTTAGCCAGGCCCTGACTCTTATAGGAGCGGGGTAAGGAGCTGTACGAATAGCAGCCAGGCTTGGTGGGCTCACTGGCCCCGTGCCCTGAAGGAGCGAAAAAAAAGTCCGGGGGGGTGAGGGAGGGAGCTTGGGGCCCGTGCTGGGGATCCCGGGGGGACATATTGATATAGTCGCCACTGCTCAGCCTCCCATCAGAGCTCTCCACGGACAGCTTGGAGCCACACCACATCCTCATGTAGCCGCTATCATCAGGGGAGCTCTCCCCGGGGGAGCTAGTCTTGTAGCTGCTTCCATTTCCAGGGGACCCACCACCCACCCCAGCACGGGGCTGCAGGATCTGTTTGGGGGCAGACACACTAGTGGGGCTCATAGGCATGTAGTCATCACCACCCCGGCTTCCCTGCCCTAAGGCTGCAGCTACACCGGGGGTCATGGGCATGTAGCCATCATCATCTCCTCCTCCTCCTCCTCCCCCCACCACCAGCGGCCCCAGGTTGGTGCTGCTGCTGCCAGAGCTACGGTGGGAACCGATCTCGATGTCTCCATAGTCCTCGGGGTAGGGGGTATAGGTGACTTTGGGGGAAGCTCCCGCTTGGCAAGAGGGGAAGAGGCGGCCGGCACTGCCAGTGAAGGTGGCACGCATCAACGTGTACTCATCAAGGGAGGCAGAGGAGACCTGCGGTGGGGCAGGCCGCTGCCGGCACGGAGTGGTCAGCGAGTAAGTCCGTTTGCGATGGCCCTTGTCGGCGGCGTCGGGGCAGGGCCGGTAGCAGAGCCGGCCACTCGGGGGCCGCTCCATTGCCATGTAGCCGTAGAGGTCGGTGCCACCCCCAGGGTCCCGCACCGGGGGGGTCTCGGCGACCGACTCGGGGGTGTTGCTGCGGTTGCTGGCGGTGGAGGAGGAGGAGAAGGGTCGCAGGTCRCCGCCGGGGCTGGAGCCGTACTCGTCGAAGGACATGAAGCCTGCATCGCTGGGGGAGCCGGAGATGGAGGCGCTGCCGCTGGATGGGCGCTGCGGGTGGTGCAGGGGGGGCGGCTCGGAGCCGAGGCCGCTGCTGGAGGAGAGGCTGATGGGGCTGGTGGCGGAGGGGGGTGAGTGGGAGGCGGGCATAGACATGGAGCGGCTGCTCGGCAGGCCGCTCCCGGCCAGCGCCGGCAGCAGCTTCCCCGCCTGCCTGCCGCCACCGCTGCTAAGCGTATGCGAGCGGCTGAGGGGGGTGCGCACGGGGCCGGGGCTCATGGGGCTGCCGGCTGCTGAGCCCACCCGGCAGCCGTCACCCTCGCTGGCCGTGCGCACCCGGCACGGCGCGCCCTTGGTGCCGGCCGCCAGGCTGTCGGTGCGGGAGCGGCGGAGCAAGCCGGTCTGGCTGGGCGGCAGGTTAACCAGGTGGTGGTGGCGGCGGCCTGGCACGGTGATGGGGTGGGTGGCGGAGGTGCCGCTGCCACCGGGCCCGGTGGCCCCCCCGGAGGAGGAGGACGACGAGGACTGGCTCTTGCTGCGGGGCCGGAACTCGGACAGCTCCTTCAGCGCCTTCATGGCCTCCAGGATGGTCTCATGGATGTTCTGGGCAACCACCGAGTCGTCCGCCTGCATCCAGAGCTCGCCAGGCCCCGTGGCCGCCGAGCGCCCCACCTCCATGAAGAAGAAGCTGTCGGAGTGGCCGCAGCGGCGKATGTTCATCAGCTGCAGCGTGACCGAGGGCAGCTCGCAGTTGAGGCGCACGAAGCCGATGGTGCGGGCTGAGAGGCACAGGCGGTGGACGCCGGTGAGGTTTTTGCTCTGCCCCAAGCCCTTGGGCTTCAGCGTCACCTGCCAGACCTCCCGGTAGGCGGCGGTGGCCGGGGTGATCAGCCCGTAGTTGAGGTCCTCGCCGGCGGCGGCCAGGGAGGAGGCGGCGGCGCTGCAGGAGGCGGAGAAGGGCGAGGAGAGGTGGCGGTGCGGGGAGCCCTGGCAGGCCGCCTTGCCCTCGTTGAGYAGGTCGGTGAGAGCCCGGTACCAGCCCTCCTGCTCCTGCTCGTTCTCGGCCGCCACGGCGAAGTACTCGTCCTTGGTGTAGAGGGCGATCAGGTACTTGTGCTTGGCGTCCGCCCGCTTGTTGATGTTGAGGCAGGAGTCGAGGGCGATGACCCGCTTGGGCGCCCCGGACTTGTTCCTCCATTTCTTCTCGCTCTCGTAGTACTCCAGCCGGGCGCCCGCCGCCTCCTCCCCGCCGCCCGGGCCGCGCAGCACGAAGAAGCGCTTGTGGCCGTGCTTCTGCTTGCGCAGGTAGCCGCACTTCCGCACGCTCTGGTTGTTGTTGTTGTTGTTGTTGAGGTTGGGGCCGGCGGGGGGGCTCACGGGGGGCAGCAGCCCCAGCACGGCGGGGCTCGCCATCCCCGGCCCCGCGGCGGACAGCGGCGCCGGGCTCCTCTCCGCCTCCCGCCCGAGCAGCGGCGGCGCGACGGCGCTATCCACCCCCCGCCGCGGAGGGAGCCCGCAGCGGCGGCGGCGACTGGGTCCTCCCGGCGGCGGTGGGGCCGCCGCCGCCTCTAGGCAGCGGGCGCTGCCGGCGGCCGCTCGGCGGCTGGGGAACCGGCGGTGCCGCCGCTGCCGCGGGCGCTCCCCGACGCGTCTCGTCGCCTCTGCTGCTGCTGGTGCTGGTGGTGCTGCTGCCGCGGCGGCTGCTGCCTGCGTCGGTAGGAGTTTAGCAGTAAGTAACACATCGCGCACCGAGCGACTGAACTAAAGAGCAAAACAACACGTGACCCGCCGAG
>NW_028186668.1:3918734-3920831 GCF_003343005.1 Rhea americana
TCCCTGCCTCTTTCCCGCGGCGGTGGCGGCGGCGGCTTTTCCCGCCCACAGCCGCGGGCTCGCCTCAGCCCCGGCCCCGTGCTCCCCTCCCCTCCCCTCCCCTCCCGACATACACCCCGGAGCGTGCCTAAAAGACGAATATACCAGGAAGAACAAATACATCCGACGAACCCGCGCGGTGCCGCTCACGCTAACCCGAGCCATCGCGGCAGCAGCCTATCTCACTTGGTTGCGCTTGTGCGTGTGTGTGTGTGGGGGGGGAGTGGGAACGGACACGTCCAGGGCTATTTACAGTGGAGAGCGGTTGTAAAACTGGAGATGGAGGCAGAGAGAGGCCGTGAAATCGGAGATGGAGGCAGAAGCGGCGGCAGCACGGCCGCCGTCCCCGTCCGGAGTGCGTTGTGTAACCTCCGCGGAGAAACCCATGCCGGCAGAAAGGTGCCTCTCCGCCCCGATGTGCCGGGGGAGGAGAAGGAAGGGGGCGGCTTTCGTAGGCGACCGCCGACTGGCRGTCACGAAATCTCCCCCCACACGCCCGCGGCAGCTCACGCACGCCCGTGCCACGGAAACCACGCTGCCTCCCCGCGGGACAAAGGCGCGAGGTCGCCGAGACGGCCGTATCCGCCTTCCACCCACAAAAACCGCCTCCCTGCGCGGGCAAGCCCCGCTCCCTGCCTCCCTCCGCCGGCGGTACGTGTCCCCTCCTACGCCGCGGTGTGTCAGCGTACGCCCACGCAGCATCGCTGCCGTGACCGCCCTGCCTGCGCGCGTGTGTGCGTTCGTTCGTGCGTGCGTGGGCTGCCCCCCCCCCCGCCATCCTCCCCCGCGCCCGCCATTTCGCGGCCCCGCGCGCCGCCGCCCCCCGGCATGGCGGGGCGGGGAGGCCGTCGCCGCTCCCGTCCCTCATCAGTCAGCGGCTTGTTCCCGCGCTCCCCGCGGTTGTTATTTACGTGTGCCGAGGAAATGCCACCTCGGGAGGGCAGGGGAGGAGGGACGTTACTCATTTTCAATTAAATAAATTAATTTATCTCGGCGTTTTGCGTTAGCCGCGGATAAGGGCAGCGCTCGCGTTTCCTCGGGAAGCGAACGCCGCCGCGCTGGGGGATTACGGCGCACCGAGGCAATTAAGTAATGAGCTGTGCAAGGCGGCGGGGAGGGGGCCCGCAGCGCGCAGTGCCCCCTCTTCGCGCGGGGAGCCGCTGCGGCGGCCTGGCGTGTCGCACGCGTGCCCCCCGGCGCCACAAACGCTGGTTTCCGCCCGGTTTTAGCGTGCGCCGGGGAGCGGCGACCCGCCGTCGGGCCGCCCCGTCGGTGGGCACGGCGGCTCGGCGCGGCTCGGACTTGTTTACCGGGAGCCGCGCTGGTGCCGCCGCCGGCCGTGCCCGCGGCGCAGGCACCAGGCGCCGGGGTCAGGAGGCTCCTTTCTCSTCCCGAAGCAGGAGGGAGGGGAATTGCTGCCGGGAGCGGGGCGGCGCTGCGGGAAGGGGGCAGGAGGGTCGGGGGGGGGGTCTCTGCGGGCTGTGGGGCGGCGATGCCTGGGCAGACCCCCCCCCTCCTGCACTGGAGGAAATCGCTGCTGCTGGTGAAGCGTGCGGCGTTAGACACGCCGTGGCGCAGAGAAGGGAAGCGATAATAAAAAGCCTGGGGATGAAGGGAAAAGGCTGTGTTGAAAACGTCCGGCGCGGTCTGTTTCTAATCACAGCCGCATCTCTCCCCCCTGCCCGCCAGCAGCTCGGAAAGCCTCCTTTCTGCACACGCCTGGGAGGAAAAGCGAGGCTGGGGTCACACAAACATCCGCGCTTTCCGTTTTCTCTCCTGAATGCCATCGGGGCACGCTCTCATTTGTCGGTCTGCGGGGGAAAAAAAGAGAAAAAGAAAAAAGGAAAAAAAAAAGAGGGAAAAACAAAAAAGTGAGGTGGGGGGGGGAAGGGGGGCCCCGCGCAGCCCGCACGTAGCGCGGCCGCTGCCCGGCCCCACTCCCTCCTGCCCGAAATTCTCCGCGCTTCGGGTCATAATAACCCATTTAGAAATCAACAGCTGTAACTGGGAGGCAGGGAGGGGAGAGTGGTGAAGACTGCTTCGCTATAAATACCGGTA
>NW_028186668.1:3920996-4045988 GCF_003343005.1 Rhea americana
GGAAGGAAGAAGAAAGAAAGAAAGAAAAGAAAATTAAACAAGGTGGGGGCTAGAGAAGGAATTACTGGAGATCTGAGACACTGACCTGTCCTTGGGAGCAGGAAAAGGGCACCCACAGTCAACCTGCTACTGATTTGCTGTGTGAACTTGGGCAAGGGGCTTGTAACCTTTCTGTGCCCGGATGACTCTGCACAGAAAACGGTGCTCACAGTATTTACTGTCCTGGTACATACTTCTGTTTCTGTTTGTGGAAAATACATAGAATTGGAAAGGAACAGTAAATTTAGGTTACATGTTACAACTGCATACCAGACCTCAATGAGAAAAACTTCCTGTGAAAAATCAGGAATAGCTGATTTTCTACCTGTGGTTATAACAGGCCAGACTGTTATCTGTATTTAGACCATGAAAGACGTAAGGAGAATCAGTTACGTGAGTAACTTCTTCCCAATCTGAGCGATCTGGGCCTATAAACACCAAGAGGAGCCATTTGTCTGGAAACCTCTTGCAAATTTGGAAAGATTTTTCTAGAAATTTGAGAAATATGCTTGTTGACCTTGAGCAAACATTCTTAAATCTGACATGTGAAAATGATGAATATTAATCCATGTAAATAACATTTTCGTATGTTACTCATCACTATATGTAAATAACAAACATTCTGATATACTGACTATAGTAGCAGAATTAAGTTAGCCAATAATTTCTGTGACAAAAGCGTTAGGATGGACTAAAATTTTAAGTTGACATTTATACTTTATATTATTGGCATTTATATAAGGAGTAACATTAGCATTTAGTTTTTTAGCAGTGGGTGATTCATAGCGAGTATTTTTTTCTATAATTATTTCTGGGTTTTGTTTGTTTAATGCATATCTTTGGTGCAGAACACAAGAAGTGGGGCCCGTAAACTTCAGGAAAAGAAAATACTGTTGTTTCATGACTGACACTGGAATGAATGGCCCTAGCTTGCGTCAGTGATCTTCCTCATTGACAATTTTCTCTGAACTCCTCTGAATTRTTTTCCAAAACTATATCCCTTCTGGAAAATGTTCCCAGTCATTCCAGTGTAATTACACTGCCATGTAATTAAACTAAGTGGACTAACCCAATTAGTCCWTCCCACTTTTCTGCGCAGTTTACTGTTTCTATAGGCTGACGTGTCTCTGCCTCAACTGTTCCRATGCATACTGTAACATATTAGCTTTCATTTCTGACATAAGTGGGTTTTCAGTGATACAGCAGGCTGTGAGTTTGGATGGTTGACGCATAGCACACGTTCTCTCATTCCACCAAGTAATTTTGGGCAGAACATGGGGGTGGACAACTAGGGATAGTAGCATCTTCAATAACTGCATTAAGTTTGCCAGATGATGTTTGTCAGAGCCCTGAAATGCTATTGCTTAGATCATCTCTATGGAATAATTCCACCATGATAAAAGAAAAAAATAATCTCCTTGCTTTACCTCTCCCATTCCTTTCCTTCTGTCATATTACCCTGCCACATCTCTRTTTTACCACATTTATCTTCTAGTTTGAGGTCTCTGCTGGGAACGTGTTGCCAATATAACTATACCAAAGAAGTCGACCGGCAAAGGAGTGCTAGCATCTTTCATGCCTACTAAACTGTACTTTTGCCAGCATACCTTGTTCCAGCCATCTCTTTCTGCCTCCAAGAAAAAATAGGCTAAATGATCAGATTTGTCAAAATATAAAATCTATGTTAGGGGCATTAGCCTGCAGTTATGTCAGTCATAAGTTTTTACCTCCTTGCACCCTAAACTGGCAGAGACATGCCAAGAAAAGTATACACCTTGCTTATGGAAAGGGTGAAGTTTAGTTTAGATCTAGCACACACAGTTTTGCTGGCACAAAGTCCATTTGATTTCAGTAGTTTTCTCCATGCTTAGAGTATTTCAGATTCATTTACTATATGTCAAAAGGAGGAGTGTGATTGTTTAGTTTATTTAGAAATGTATTTATAAATATGTTGTGGTTACCGAACKACAGGGATGGATGATAAAAAATTGTCAACAACTAGGATTTTGCAGGCAATGCTCTTAAGCCATCAGTGAATTTTGTCTGGAAAGACTGATTGCATGAATAGTAGTTAAAAGATTTTACTTTTACTTGGTCAGATAAAATTGTTACCTCTAGGGGCATCCAACTGTTTTTAGTGGAAGCTTGATTCTGTGCAAGCCGAGAACGGGTTTTGTTCCGCTTCAGGGGGATTGGAGCATGAAGCTGTGTTACTATATTTGTTACTATATGTTACTATATTTGAATAGTGCCCAAAGTTAGTCAGGCTACCCAAAAAATTTTCAGAGAGAATGGATGCATGAGTAGGTTGAATTTTAAAATCTGATGCACCCTTTGAAAATGCTTTTTTTGTTTGTTCTTACTCTAAATCTCATTTTGAAATATCTTTCAATTTGAGGATAAGGAGTAACACTTGAAAGGGATGTATGCGATGTTTGGCTTGGCTCTTGCTGTCCACCTGTTGCCAGGATCACAAAGCTGGTGGTAGTGAAACCATGGGAAAAAAAGGGTAGAGAAAGATTACGTGCGTCAGCAACACTTTCTTACACTATCAAGAGTACAATTATCTGTTCCAACAAATTTGAGTGATTTATATTTTGATGTCCTTGAACTTCTACATAAATAGGTGAAGTCAGTTTATTCCCTTGTACATTTATGTACTTACTTCCGATACGGTGTCATTCTGGTTACATATTTCATAACCTTACTGTAGAGGGACATAGACTCCTCTGTCAGCTTTGTTCTCTCTAACCTTTCCAGCTTCTTTGAGTGCTAATGTACCATAACTATGCTACTGTCCAGTTATGAAGTCTGTGTTATTTGGAAGGGAGGACGGGCCATCTTTCTAGATAGTTTTATAAAATATTTTCTAGATAGTTTTATAAAATAGTTTGTTGTTACTACTCATTTAGTAACGCCTCACAATATGTTTTATCTCTAGTGAGAGTAACTCTCAGGGGTATAATCTTTCCCCTCCCCCTCTTAAAGATCCTTGGCTGGTAATTCTTTTTCTCCTGGTCCTGTGAMGACACTTTATGTATGGCTTTTTACATCGGGCAAAGAGATTCAGAAATCATAGTCTGCAAATACTTTTTTTTACCGTGAGTAAAGATTACTTGCTTGAGTAAACATTGTGCCCACAGATTTCTGGAGAACTCCAGGTTAAATAAATTGCGGTTGTGGTTGTGCAACTTTCTGCATATTCARTAATTCTTGAGGTTAATAATACATATAACATTTGTATTAATTGTTTTCAACATAGAGGAGAACAATGTAGATCTTAATTTGCTGTATCCATTCTTAGATGGGAGGAGAAGAAAACGGAGGAAAATCTGGAGCATGTCCTATTTCCGGTTTGTCGTTTCTGATAAATAAATAATTGGATATTTTCGTGTGGTTGGATCATTTCCATCACAAATTCAAATTTCAGGTGGCAAGTTCTTAACTCTGTAGTCCAGAAGCAGGCTGATACGTTAGAGTATTCTCCAGAAAAAACAGTGAGAAACGTCGTAATGATCTTCCTGGGGAACGGGTTCTCCTTCCTGCGGCAGGTGTGCCGAGAAAAGGCTGCTTTGAGAAGGCTCTCGGATGCGGCCGTGGCGGGGCTTGGCATCGCCCCCGGCCCTGCGCGGGGCGAGCGGCGGCTCCGCGGCGCGGCAGCGCACGTGCGGAGGGAGAAACGCGCAGCCGCCGAAACACCCGGCYCTCGGCTCGGCGCGTTTGCCGTCTGCCGGGTAAATAACTCGCTCTGGGAAATCTCCCCGGGGCATTTAAAGGAAGAAGTGAAGAGGTCCGGCGAGAATAACCTCGGCCAGCTCGCGGCCTCGACGCAGCCCAGACCAAAAAAAAAAAAGAAAGAAAAAACTACCCCCCCCCAAAAAAAACCCACCCGACGCTCCGCGCACACGCAGGACAGCAGCGGCTGCGGGCCCTGCCCCGCTCCGGCTCCGCCGGGCCGGTGCGAAAATCACACAGCGGGGGCTGAGCTGCGTCAGCGAGACGCAACCACCAGGATTTTCTTCCTGGAACATCTTTTTTTTCTCTTTCTCTCTCTCTGCTTTTTTTTTTTTTCGTCTCCCACGCGTCGAAAACGCGTCCTCCGTGAGCGATGAGGCGCAGCCGCCCTGCGCGGCGGCGGGGCCGCTCCGCAGCCGCGGACGCCACCGGGGCCGCAGCGAGGGCGCCGCGCTTGGTGCGTGCTGCCCCCCGCTGGCGCGGCTCTGCCCTCAGCGCGCACCGCGCAGCGCCTTTGCCAGAGTTTTTTTCCAAGTGGTTCAAGTGTCCTTGGTCTGAAAGGCAGCCTTTCTCTCACAGGCGTTTCTTTCTAAAGCCAGGCGTGAAAGTAAAACTAAAGTGTTAAAAGTAGGGAAAACACTGGGTTGCAGTGGTCTCTTATGCACTCTCCTGGGGGTATTAGCAGATAATAAATAAATAAATAAGAGCCTTTGGGTGAAAATGCTGTGTTCTTTCATTTCTTTTGGAATGACCATAAATCGAAAATATACTGATGTTTCTTTAAGGAGAAAAAAGTGTTTGATTAAAATATAATAATTGATTTATATAAAAATGATTCATGTAGCAGTTCAACTAAATATTTTCAAACAGTAGTTGAAGTCTATACCCCTGTTGCATGCAGGAAGAATTATTTAAAACAATATTGCCCCCCCCTTTTTTWAAAAAAGTGCTATTCAAGAGACTTTGGAATGTACTGTTCTGACATATGTGGATAGCCAAAGTCTAGGGGCTTTCAGGGTATTTCTGATGGCAAATGGATTGATGATAGAATTCAGTATTTCTTTGACATAATATTTACAGAAAAYGAACAAAGCCAATTTCCCCAAACACAGCAGGACTTTGTTTAGTTTGCTTTTTCAAATAATATTTCTTTCCAGATAGCATTCTGTTTGAAAGGCTCTTCTTTTACTTCTTTTTGTATGTAGGTTACTTATGCCTCTCTCCACTTGTTTCTCACTGTTTTTGGGAGGCTGTTCCCCAGCGAAACAATCTCAGGCATTCAGCTTTCCCCTCTGCCCTACAATTCATTTGGCTATTTGTTTTTGTTTCAGATGGCCTTTGCATCTGCTTTAGGTAGTAACTCTTTTTCCTTTGGTTTATTTTTATTTTTTATTTTTTTTTGCTTTTTTAGCTTCAAAAAAGGAGCTTAACTTTCTCTGTTATTTTTCTGACATAGGATAATTTTCCTCACAGCAGGGGTAATGAAGTCCTGGAGTAGGTTGTCAAGGGATTTTTATAGAGTCCCCATCACCAGAGGATTTTAAGCTGGACAAATATTTATCAGGAATGACACAAGTACAGTTGTCCTGACTCAGGGCAGTGTCATAGTCTTTATGATCTCATGTTTACTTTCAGCCCTATTTTATCAGATTTCAATCATATATACATCTAATAAGTAGTCCCCAAAGTACTACTCCTGAAGAGAGTACTTCTTTTTTTTTCTGCGTGGGCTTATTTAACAGTGCAAAATAAAGAGTATAAAACTATGAAATATTATGGCTATTAATCGTTCCTTACTCTTACTATTGGGGATATGCTATCAGTGCAATTCTTACTCATGCAAAACATTTGCTGGCCTAATCTGTGCACACACAAGACCACCAGGGAGATAAAGTGACRTTTGGGGGAATATAATGACTATAGAAGCAAATCTTGCCTGCTTTTTTTCAGTGTACAGCTTTGATGGAAGTTTTATGTGAATAAAATGAGAAAGGCTTGCCCTTGGAATGGACTGGCTGCCTTCAAAGAGTATTATCATCTATCTGCATTATTTAAACAGTGTCTGGGAAACTCAGTGGAGCCTCGGGCTCCCATTGTGCTAGACATTGTATAGATGAGTAATTAATGGTGGACCTCCTTCTGTTCTGTTTAATGTATATATTGTACATACACAACAGACTGAGGAAGATTGCTACTGTGGGGAGTCACATAGGAAAGACRATTCTGCAGACACAGAAACAGTATGGCTGTCAAGCAGAAGCTACAGCTTACCAACTGCCTCTCCAGTGGAAACTGGGGGCAGGCTCAGGTTTTAAAGAGGAATTGAGGAGTGGCAGCCTTACAAATTTGGGTGTGCTCATATGCATGGGAAAAAAATGAAAAGCAACACGTATGTGCAAAAGTAAGGTGGAGCACCCTTTTAATATATCTTTGGAAGCATATTTTCCATATATATAGTTTAGATACAACTGTTAATTTCAGCAAGATAAAGCATCAAAACGAGTGCAAAGCTGTTGACCCCAGAATTTGACATTTTTTTTGTCTTCAACAGAGGCTGAATAAATCCTTCTTCCAGCTGATGG
This sequence comes from Rhea americana, assembly GCF_003343005.1. Classification (NCBI taxonomy): domain Eukaryota; kingdom Metazoa; phylum Chordata; class Aves; order Rheiformes; family Rheidae; genus Rhea; species Rhea americana. Next base: position 3,927,353 of record NW_028186668.1, read on the forward strand.
CATGATGGCCCAAACACCGCACTCACTGTTACAGACACTGTCACAGGTGGCTGGATTGTGGAGTCAGAAGAAGGAGGAGCAGTTATCTCCAAGAGCCTTATTGCAGCAAGCACTGCAATGGTTGGAGGCAATTATGTCTAAAGAATAATAACTTGCTAAAATCATTTCTATCAAGTAATTTCCATAAAAAGAAAAACAAAAAGGTTTCATACATGGTCAGTTGAGCGCTCATGAACATAGAAGAAAATGGTCACTTAATGTTAATAAAATATTCATATGAATATTACATTTTCATTACTGAAATGGGAGACCACAGAATCAAACACAAGTGAAGAGTGTGCTTTCAGTTAAACTGCTGATTAAGCAGAAGCGCATGACACAGCATTAGTGACGCCAGAGAATGAAGTAATCATGGCAAATAAACATATTTTTAATTTCATATGTAGTGTTTAATGATATAATAGGAGAATGTTTCTAGGCGCCCCACTTCATTCCTTCATGTTTTTGCTTTTTCTGGCCTCAGCTTTCAGTTCTGTTCCACAGTTTTTCATTATTTTCTTCCAAGTGTCTTACTGATTGACTTAGAATGTTTTCCCTCAAAACTTCAGAGAAGAGGAAAAGCCCATTGTACCACTCTTAATCTATTCAGATTATCCAAAAAGGAGAGGTAGGCTGCATRCTGGAAGTCTAGGATATTTCTGAGCTTAGAAATTCACTTCCGTGTGTGACATGGTGCGAATTCTAATTGTTTTTGGCTAAAGAATGGCTGATCTGTGAAATCTTTCAAGATTTTTAAAAGGTGAATAGCTCCAAACCCATAGTGCTATAGTCTCTAAAAATCAATAGTGGTCAATGTGGATCAGTTCTACAAGGTAGTGACATTATAGAAACCCAGTCAAAGAAAGCTGTTACCTCAGCTTCGGCTGGAGCTTTATAAGGACCCGGCAGAAGCTTCAGAAATGTAGCCTCCTAGGTGTATCTTTTCTTACAGCTTCCGAGAGCTGAAAGGGCCTTTCATTTCTGGTACAAAGTGTTCTGAGTTTATTTGCTAACAAAAACTTCTTTTGTCATAAGTAACTTTGACCCGATTAAAGATCCTTGGATCCCAGCTGATCTGTCTACCCAATAGTTTATATCCTCTGCAACAATTTCCTGAGATGGTGTTCCTTTTTGTAACAAAATGACCTTTTCTACTTTATTTAGAAATGCATTAGAACAACAAATGTGCTAAACATGTAACTGTATCCCAGAGGTATAAATTACATAGACACAATCGATGGATTGTGAAAAGATCAGAGAATTTTAAAGTCAATGGATGGCTGTCAGTTGTTAACTGAACATTTACTGAAAAATGCCTGTGTGGTTTTTTTGCACTTGATCTGGGTTTTCTTCCAGATTAATCAGGTTTATAAACAATGGTTGTCTGCTACCCTTGTATGTTGGCTATATTTAAAGAAATACCAGCGAGTTAAAAATCACACCCCTCAAAATGTTCACACTTGCACATCCTTGCATTACTTATTCCTTAGACTAATAATAGTGAAACAATTTTACAACCCAGTTAACTAACTTGTTGATTTTAGTTACTTTTTACTTTTCTCTTTGTTGGGAAAATGAAAGTAGGTTGTTCAGTCTCACTTTTGAAGGCCATCTATAATTAATTTTGATTTGTTGCTTCCATGTGTGGGTTTAACCATGCTACACATGTGCAGCTAATTAACATATTACTTTAAATAAATATYTTGCCTACATTTGGTTTTCAATGATTAAAAAAATCTTAAAATCTTACAGAGCTTTCCCTTGGAATTGTTTCAGCAGGACTCAGGAAAACACAGCAATTGAAGAGGCCCCTTTCTTTTGAAAATATGCCCATATAATTCATAACATGTTATCTCAAGTAAATTAGTGTCACTAAGGTCATTTCTGCCCCCATTGTGAATATATTCAGGAGAATATACTTTTTTATTGCTATATAGACTAAAGATGTTTTACATAAATGCAACAGCTATACTCTGCATTTCCAGAAGTGAAGTTATACCTGTGCAAAACTGTCAAAATGTCCCATCAAATATCATCCCCTTTCAGCACTCAACTTTAAGCCAGTTCAGGTATCATCTATACTCCCACGGGCAGCATAAAACCCTAATATCAGCATGGACTCAATACTCTGTGCTCTGCTTATTTAACAGAAACATTCAACTTATGTCAAAAGAAATATTCAAGGTATGTTTAATATTGCTGCGTGCAACTCTGGAATTAATGATCACAGAATAGTAGTCTAAAATAGTTAGGACACATTTCCTTAGAAATTCTCAATTCACTGTAAAGGGACTCTAGAGAACTAACTTATACTTATCCCCTATCTTTTAGGTGGCTAAGCAAGATGAATATATGTATTTGTTTGCTTGCCTATCTGGATACAATGTGACCGCTTCGGAAATTATCAGAAACAAAACTGAAGATTTCAGGAAATGTTTATCATTGGGCAAAGCCCTATTGATTCTGGTAAAAATCAGAAAACTGGAAGACATTTGCACTTTAAAAATGCTTATTGCTCTCTCTGCTGAGTGCTGTGTAACAGCTGTGGGACAGATGCTTAGCCAGCAAGGAAAGCCAGAGGCGAGCAAAATGGAGACATTTCTTTTTTTCCCTCTCCCTCCTCACAGACAGTCTGTAGATGATAGTGGAGGGAAAAAAGGAAGACACCAGCTGTTGGGTCATTGTTTTAGAAAGGGCAGAATTACAGGCAATTTGGAAGGGGGATTAAAACTAGAAGCCCACAGAATCCTTAGTATGGTGGCAAGGATGCTGAAGGACAGGGATGGTATTCCAGCAACAGGTTCATCAGTGCTTTATTCAAAGATAACCCATCCTTGTTACCCATTTCCGTCTATAATGATCTTCACATTCCTTACCAATGATTTTTAGGTTAGATGGGTTTTGACTCCTGCCGTACACTCCAACTTCAAAGCCAAGCCTGTCCCCTAGCCCTGATGTCAGTCCTGCCTCAGATTTGCCTGTCTCAGTTCACAGTCTGTCAGCTCTCATGCATTTACTATGAGAGTTGTACGCTGGCTCTGACACTTCTCTCCATTTAGCCCATATCTCACAAATTTTTGATGCATGCTATTCTGCTCCAGGAACTGGTGTGCCAGACAAAGCTAATTGACAAACCCCTTGCTTTRTTGACCAGATACAGGATTATGTGTCAAATCACAGAGGAGAGGAAAGGTTGCAGGACCATAATGCAGGGAGTCACCAAAAGGATTTTGCATCCCTAAACATACAGGGTATATACCTCAGCTGTCGGGCAGCATGAGATACATGTCTCCCTACTTCTTCCTTCCCAGTTTCACCTCTGCTTTTCCTGCAGCTGCCCTCTGGCCATGCCCAGATTAGCAAACCCCAGGGAGCTTCTGTATTCCAAGCTGGGACTTCATTTTTTACTCCAGATAGGAGAAAAAAAAATCCTATCTGGAATGAGGGCTTCCTTCCTATCTGGAAGGAATAAGACCTAAATATTCAGCGGCCCTTTCTCCTGCTCCTTGGTTTCAACTGAAATGCTAGTCCTGGAGACTGGACAGGATTAAGACACTAGGGTCCTAGGCCTGCTACATGCACTCTGGCAAATACATACTATAGCTTCTCAAGCCAGCACCAGACTGCTTATTCTTTCTCTTTTCCAGACTAAAAGATTGAGAATGAGAACTGCAGAGGTTCTTCATCCTGTTTTTCCTTTAAAACATCCCAGGAAGAGAAGAAGGAGTGGAAAATCAGGGAGACTTTCTCTGATGCTCCTGGGCAGGGGAGACAGGCTACTCTGGTCTCTCCTGACAATCATGTCTGCCCCAGAGAGAAGCCGAAGGTGAGTTTTAACTCCTACACAGCCAACCTTTTGAGACCAAGAAGCAGAAAAATAACCAGGACACTCTTAGGATGAGTTTCCCATTAAGCCTCTAGAAATTTCATCATTGTCTAGAGCATCTTGTGTCATTCTGAGACTGGCTGTATACTTACTAAAATCCTAAAMGCATTCAAAAATCATAAGAGTTAGCAAAGTTATGAAATATTATTTACAAATAATAGAGCCAAAGTCTTGTTTCCCCAAACACAACAAAGACAAATTCCTTACTATTTTTCTGTGGCTTATTTAATGCAGATGTGCATAACTCCTGCCAATCATTCCTCCATCTACTGTGTTTGCAATATATCCCATAAAAATTACTCCATATAGTCCAAAATAGAGTAAAATATATTTGTTAGGTGGTGTTTCTTCATTTTTCTGTGAAAAGCTTTATTTGGCCTGACCATGATACCTACTAGAAGGCTACCTCTGACCCCCTCCAAAATAAAGATCTGGATTGCRTTAGCCAACTTCATGCCATGTTTACACTAAAAAATTGACTGTCAACCATTGTCCTTCCATTTTCTTAGAGTCATTATACTTCTCAGTCTTGCAAGTGTAATCTATGTGTGCCTTTCACAAAGCATGTGATCTTTAATTGGCAATATCGGTACCCATATTTTTCTGCTCCATTACAAAGTAATCTAGATCAGTTCCTGTTTGTCTTCTGTCCTTCTCAACATTTCTCTCTGCCTTTTGTTATTTGCCTCATTTGCAAACGTTACTAGAACTTTATGTTTTTTCTCATGCCATAGGTAAAGACACTGAGCAACACTGGGACAAGAAAGGATCTGAAGGATCACACTAGTAATACTTGATAAATTATGGTTAACAATTAYACATTGAATTTGTGAGTTTTAATCTCACTTAATATACACTTTCTTGATTTTGTTTAGACATTAATATTTTAATCAGGTTGACATGTAAAATCAATGCTTTGCAAAAGTCTAGAAGATATTATTTTGTCAACATGGTTACTTTTATTAACCAAAAGTAACAGTTAAAATTCTGATCTCTCTCATATATGCAATATACTATGCAATTTGTTTAACATGACCTATTTTGCGTAGTCATGTTGACTGGCAGTAACTATATTACCATTCTTTATTTCCTTATTGACCGTGTCCCATATCAGCTGTTCCATTCTTTCACATGGAATCAAGGTCAAGTTAACCCATCTACAATTACCCTAGTCATCCTGTTTATGCTTTTGAAATATCAGCACAGCATTAGATTTTTCCAGGCCTCTTGAACTCCTCCACTATGCTAAGGCTTTTTGTCAGTGAGCACAAGTACAAAATTCCTTTTAAAAAATTTCAAATCGAATTATCTGGCACTGCTAATTAAAAAAGTTAATATGTGCTCTTCACTACCCACTTAAGAGAATGTCAGAATAGATAGTATTTCAGCAATGAAGACTCTATTTTCCTTTCTAAATGCAAACCAGAAATTTTCATTGAATGCATCTTTCTTTTCCACAGCTAGTAGTGGAACTATTTCATCTCTAGGGTTACTTTCATCCTTAATAGTCCTATATCAATCCAAAATGAAATGAAAAAAATGTTCATATTGTCTTTATCCCTACATTTTCATTGATAKGTTTAGTTTGCATCCCAATATATTTTATTTATTAATGTACAAAATTTATTTATTTATATAACTGTTATGGTTTTCAATTGCTTTCTTAACTACAATTCTTATCTATAATTGCCTTTTAAGCATGGTGTTRGTATATGTGTATACGCATATATATATATGAACATATACTAATGTACAAATGTGCTACTGTATACATTAATTATAATTTACATACAATTATTTAACATGGAAAACTGTGTTCAYATCTTGAATTTTATCAGTTCACTACTGTGTATAGCTAGGCAAGTGGTAATTCTAAGTTTAATGATTACTCACTTTCATGAGTTAGAATGGAAGATGATGTAGTATTATACTACATTATTCTTTGTGATAGAAATTTCAAGCTATACATTTTAGAGAATCTAGGACATTGTAGGGAAGGTGAAACAAGAGCAAAAGCACATAGTATTTTATTAGAAGCCTTTTAATAGAGGCAATGTTTCTTTCTCTGTAGATGCTTTTTCTTGGCCACAAAAGTTACATGGCGTGTGAATCATCTCACCTTACTTGATAACATAGATATCCACATCTAAGTTAGTCACTCCCTAGGGTGGCCGTGCCTCAGTAGTCCATGGAGAAGAATAGACATTTACAGCTCAGTGTAACTGACCTGTTTTAGATGCCTACATTAGGATGGTTGAATCATGCATGAAAGTGCCTTTTTTTCACCCTTTTTGCACAGATATTGAAGAGACCCCAGGGTGATTAGTCATGTTGCAGTTCTTTCCACTGCAGGCGTCTATACCTGATCACTGATACTGTCATTTTTATTTCCTAAATGAAAAAAATGGTATAATCATGAGCAAAATTTGAAGAAGCAGCTGAGCTTCTGAATCTTCAAGATACAAGAATTATTTTTAAAAACTGCTTTTATTTAAAGACTTAAAAACTAGGCTATGCGTCTCTGAGTTTTTATTGTATTTAGTTAAATTTTCATAAAAGAACTTAACGTGCTTAACTGAATAGCTTTGCATTCAAGTAATAATTATAAGTAGGTATTACTGATCTTTAAGGTTATTTTATGTCAAATGAATGAGACTGTAAATATGTTAAGAAAGCATTCTCTAATTCAGATAACTATTAATTAAAGAATTCAATTTTTTATTCATTTTACCTAAATATTATTTTCACCCCAATCCAAAATGTTGATTTTGAAGTTTTTACAGATTTAAAATGGGTTTAAAATTTAAAATTTAAAAAGGACTTAATTTATTTCCTTCTGTAATAAAACCATAGCGGCATGGATGATCTGTAAATGAGCTATCTTGATTACAGTTCGCTGTTGTTTTCACCTACCAATCATTTTGGCAAAAAATTAAATATGCTAATTTGGTGCAAATAGCTATTGAGGCACATGAATTACTTCAAAAAGGCTTTGGCTAGTGAGTAAAGATTTTTTTTCGTGTTTCAGAACTCTGCTGTCATGATGAGACAGCAGAAAATCTTCAACAGAAACTTTTTTATAACACAGATTTTTTAATTCACCATTGAGTTCCCCAAAATAGTTTTGACAGTCACCAACCCAGTTATTAGGCCTACAATTTGAACAAAGAGTACCTCTGTTCTTGTATCATCAAAYGGGCGATCCCTAGAAATAACAATACATTATAATGAAACCATGTTTAAGTGAAATTCCAATGAGAGAAAATATCTTTCTTATTGATAATAATTGTGTATTTCCTCTAGGCATTGAAAAAACTTGTATAATAAAATAATTTATTTTTTAAGACATTTGTAGTATTGGCCTGTTTCTTTCTCTCTGTGCTAACAAAGCCCGCGTGTGAACCAAAACTTTATCACTACCRCATCACTGCAGAAGGGAAATCATGGAACACTGGGCTTTAAACAAATGCTGCAAAGACTTAACTTAATCATGCAGAGCATTAGATGTTCTTGTGTGAATGTTTCTCTAACAAGAAAAAAGACTTGAAGCAACCAACAAGCTGTAATACATGTATCATTCATTGCAAGTTATGCAGCTATGCCAAATGTTTGAATACCTCCGGTATCTTCTGAGGCATAAAGCATGATGCCAAAGGCTACCTGCCTGTATAAGTGGTGTAGATCTCCAGAGTAACTGAATTTGTTGCTGCAGTTCTTTCATTTACACAGCTCCTGAGTAGTATTGACTACCCTTAAATTAGAGCCTCCATGTGCTAATCTGGTTGTTGTTATGCTGCCTTTTCTGATGAGTATAGTAAGAACTAACAAGCTCAGGAATAAATGTGTAACCATCTTCTCATAAAACCTGTTCCTTTATATGTAATATATAACATTTATACCTCACTAGATGCTTTGTCAGGGGTTACAAAATACATATATATCACCATTTTGCACAGTCTTCAAGAAGTCTCTTCCACTCCGGTGTGGCCTCTAGGTTTAGTTCGTTAAAGTACATCTACATTCTGTAGCAAATAGCATACAAGAGGCTCTGATGTGCATCATGTTGTCTGGTCACTTTGGATTCTTTGACCCAAATGACATACTCATAACTGAGTTGACTGTGGGCAGCCTTCACTGCAGATTAAGAGCAGCTGTTGAATTTATGTCTCCTGACAGGCAGCAAGATGCCCAGCCTGCTCCAGCTGTATAACACATGCAGCCTCCGTGCTAATGTCATCTTCCCTGAATGACTAGTATCTAACATCACTATTGGTTGAAGAAAGTTGACACTGTTTTTTTCTATACTGAGAAGTCCGTAGTAGAAGTAAAGCATTTAACTTTGCAGTTGAACACTAAAGTGCTATGATGTTGAAGACCTCACTTCCACTTGCTTCTTGTAAATGTAAAACACTTCTTTGAGGAAATTTTCTGAAAAGCCCTTCATCATTATTGCCTTTCTCTCTGATTTCACCATTCACCTCAGATTCATACATATCCAACATGGCAGTTCTGTGTGGCCTGCTGAATGGAAAGCAAGTTTACTGTAACAGCAGGTACAGGACAGAAAATCTGGTAAAATAAGTTTTCTGGTTCATTTTCATTATACCTTCAGCTTTGTGCTTCATTATTATTAAGTAAATTGCCCCCCTCTGGCCACAAAAACATTTCAATAACTACAAAAATTTTAGGCATTTTTCACATTTACTGACTGCAGAATTCATTTATTTAGCAAATTGACCTTATGTTGACCTACAGGTATTAGATGGTAAAACTTCAGGCAAAGATAGTGCTCTATTTTAGAATGGATATTACGCAACTAAGGGAAAAGCTACATTTTATTGTTCCTGGCACAGGAAATTATTTCCTGGGCAGTAACTACCTGTTCCTTTTTATCTTTCCCACCCATGCTACATTGCAGCAACCATGGCTGCAGGTGCTAACCCTGGGTGAACACCTGTCCAATCTACGCAAGAAGGAAAGGAAATCAACGGATAGCATGTTTACTGATATTGTGTACACAACTCAGCAGAGTGATAAAAAGATGGAGAAATAGAAAGAAAGTTAAATTTAAGACAATAAAGAGGAGAGAGAGGACAAGAAAACTGTCAGGAGGTTTCGGGAACAGCTTTTGCAAGAGATGACAATTTTTTTTTTCTCTGTGCTTTGCAATCCTTCTCCAACAAWGTCTTTATTGAGGTAGCAGCTTCTTACAGAAATTTGCAGCTGCAAATTTGTCCTTTCACATTCCACACTGCAAAGCAATAAGTAAAATGTTCCTAGTTTGAGACCCCATAAACTCATCCACCTACCCAAAGGAGTAAGGTCTTTCTGCACTTTCACAGTTTTTTTTTTTTTTTTTTTTTTTTCCTGCTCTAACTTACTTATATCTTCTGCAATGATTTTCATGACATTGCTGGCTTGTATAAAAAGCTTTGCAGAGTTCAATAAAATCACCGCATGTGATATATTAAAATCCTTCCTGTATACAAATGTCCAAACTCTTCCTCTAAGAGGGGATCCATTTTGTTCATATATCTGCACTCGTTTCATAACTGAATTACAGTGCAAATCTGATTGAAGTGCTTCTGATCAGATGGAAGCATGCCCTGTCACTACTTTTTCTCACAGTGTTTCTCTATTTACTTTGCTCTCACAGAATCTGCATAACATATAGGAAATGATTCTCGTAATTGCCGATAGCATTCAGGTTTTCAGTGTTGTTAATGGGCAATCTACAATCACCTTGCAAAAGAAAAAAATAGTATGCCAAAAAAAGCATAAAATAGCCCACTGTTTTTGAAAATGAAAGTTTCTTGACTCTTTCCATCACATCACACTAATATTAATAAGTATCCCATCTGCCTTTGCTACATCATAGATAAATGCTGCCTTCTTTTAGGTATGGTCCTCACTGAGAATAGCCATATTAGTTACACTGGTGACCTGAACACARCTAGCTACCTCTAAACACATAAACTCATCAATAAACACCTATTTGTTTACAGTTCATATGATCAGACAGTTTTTTAGTTGTCATACGTAACTCCTTCACAGTAATCCTTACAGTTGATTTGTGTCCACAGAAATGGTTACCAAATGAAAATGGTGAGCCTTCAAGTGAAAATGGGTGAGTGTATTTCACCAGGTTGAGGGAAATTCTCATTACATGTTCCACTCTTACAAGTGCAGGGGAATTTCTCCATTCAAGGTTCTTGAAAGTTAATATCGCCAGATGCTGTTGAAATTGCTGGCTGTCCTTGTTCAGCGTTATTATTGAGTGTCACTGTTTCGTGCATTACTTCATTTAGAAGTCCACTTAGCTCACTTTCARTTGTCCGTGTGTCCCTGCCCAAAAGACATGCAAATAGTACCAGCAACATCCTAGAGGTCTTCATTGCTTCTTGCCTGATGCATAACAGCCMTTTGAAAGTGGAGCTTGCTTCTAGCATCGTGATGAAATGACAGAAATCATGGGAAATATCCCACTGCCTTCCAGTGGGATCTTTCCCCATGAGCATCATGGAAAAAAACAGACGGGCAAAGCAATAAACTGTGGAATCTTCTGAGAATGCAAAATGGCACTTTTGTAACAACTGTGCAGACAAAATGATTCCAGAGCACTGTGCAGACGTGATTATTCCAAACACAAATTGCATCACCTAGGATAACAAACCTCTCTGGACATGCTGTTCTCTGTTTCAGAGGACTTATTATAGATACAGAGGTCAACAGAAAAATTCAATCATATATAAAATTTAAGACTAAGTCTATGTTCCTTGGATAAACTCTTGTCCTCTGCATGCTGTGGAGGATGGACTATATAATTGCTTCTGAGATAGCACAAAAGCAGTTTATAACAACTGAATCATTGCTGCTAAAAAAGATACAWTTTTTTGCATATAAATGACTAATATATGTCATATATGCCAAACTGAAAACACAGTAAAGTGCTGTATACTTTAGTTTTACCACAAGATACATTCAGCACAGTCAGTTCTTATCCTCTTGCTTAGGACTGACCTTGACAAATTTACCTCAGTGTAAAATTAAAGCACCTAATCTTCACAGTGGATTTACCACAGGATAGCTGATGCACATTGGTTACCTTGAGGTTAAAATAATAATAATAATTTTTCTTTTTAGCAGTAAAGAAAAGTCCAAATCAATAGACTTCTCTCCATTAAGATATCTCCACAGCACAATTTGTTACTTGTGTTCTTATGTGTGTTAATTGTTACATTAAAATTTGATCAGTAGCCCAGGTATGGACAAGGCATTGTGTTAGCAGTGGGACTGGCAGTGGCTTTATGTAGGACTAGTCTTGACAGTAACAAAGTCTAAAACATAGTAYGAATTTAAGCAAACATGGAGGTTAGCATAACTATTAACCTTGGTATGTATAAAAATGGCCAGTGAGGTGCTTTGTTTTGCARCTTTTTTATACTAGTAAAAACATGAGGGGAAACCCGCTTATCCTGGCACGAAAGTCGTACAGCTTATTTTGCACTTTTGGATTGGTATAYGTTATACAGGTAAAGCACTTTTCTTGCTCACGCAGGCTATCCCTGTCCAAAGAGGACTTGTTGAGAAGGCTGTTCTGACAAATCCTTCTGGGCATGGATTTGGCCCTAATTTGGTAAACTTCCATGGGYGCACTTCCATGACAGTATAAGAATGATTTCTCCCATTTATCTTTAATATATTTAATATATTCCTGAYGATTTGAAACTGAAAAATCCCCTCCTGAACCGAGAAGATACACAAAAAGGATGGACACTATGGTAACCAGACTGGCTCCAAAGCTAATTAAATTTACCTCAGTGCAGCTTTCCCTTGTAGACAAACCCAGAAGTGCCAACTCCATCAATCATTGCCTYACTCACCTCCCTGACCTGTCTTTAAGACTAGAAAAGAGCTGATCGACGCCTCTCCATTTCAGTTTTGTGCCCCCCCAGCCTGAAGATCTTTTTAAGTCCTGGCTTCTGGCACGATGCCTTCCAGTCACTGGTCAGATTCAGCAGTGCCAGCTGTTAGCAGAAAATCCTACTGGTCAAGAGATGACCTTACGTGCTCTAAGTGCTGCTTTCTCATCYTGCCTAAATCATGTTTCCCCATGTTTGCTGCCTGCGCTGACACTGTGATGTAGATAGATAGGTTGGAAGTCTTCCRGAACAAAAAATATTATGTAAAATGCAAGAGATTTTATGTTTTTATTCAAAATGATGAGACAGCCTTTTTACTGAAAGAAATCAAAAAAAATTCACACAGAGCATCCAAATTTTATTTTGAAACCAATACCACAAGATCGATCCTGATTCCCTTATGAAAGATCCACTGTAAAATCATGTAATGCCTCGCAAGTAATTTTAGTGATTCGCTCCCGTGCAAATCTCTTATTTTCCAATGCAAATATTGCACACAGTACTCTTAAACATGAGCGAGACATAAACCAATTTCGTTCAGATTATGTTTGTGTCATAAATAAGGCTCTGTATCCACTCAGTTCAAATCGGTCTTCTTAAGCAGGCTTGCGCTTGTTAAATCCTGTCTATGACCTCAGGCAGCCTGTTCTAAATGCATGACTCTTGCATGTGAAGAGGGAAGCTCGGAAAATAGCATTGAACTGAGCTAAGGCTAAATCTATTTGGATTCATTACATCTATGACCAGACCGTCTTTGTAAATAATAACTTATTTACATGTATTTTAAGAACTATCAGTTTTGYGTGTGGAAGACAGAATCCTAAGAATATGAAACACTCGGTAAAGTTTAGGAGACCTTCAGTCACCAAAAGAATGGCTTGTTATCCCCTCATATTTTACGTAAAATACACAATCAGTTCATGCCTACTAAAATCACTAATTTCCTTCTTTCTCTTTCTTTCCACAYCTCTCCTTTTCAGTTTTGTGCTCATAGTACTAAGTTAAATAGGTTTTATGTATGCGATTTTCTCTGTGTGTCTGAAATAACTACTGTCTCTGAACGACGAGCCAGTATCCAGGCATGTTTTGATGCATTTTTTAAAAGAACTTTAAGAACTTTTCAGCAGCATGAAACATGGGAAAATAGCAAAGCTATGTACAGAAAGCTAAATATCACATAGTTGCCTGTGACTGTTTTTAAACAAATGTTTTCAAAAGTATTCCCCGCTAAAGCAGAGCTGCAAGCAGATAGCACTTTTAAGAAAGATATTGACCTGGTTTGGCTCTTGTTTGAAAGAGTTCAGTTCTGCCTTTTCTTTTTTTTTTTTTTTTTTTTTTTTTTTATTCAACTTACTTTTTTGTTTAAGTCTTCTTTTAGAAGCTCCAATAGGATGCAGCAGCTACTATCATCCTGAGGTTCTGCTACCACAGTTAAGGGATTTGACTCATGCTCACACAGGACTGACTCAAGAGCAGGAATGGCTCATGCTTACATGGCTATAATGTTTCCTGCTGTTTTGNTTTTTTTTTTTTTTTTTAATACAACTTACTTTTCTGTTTAAGGCTTCATTTAGAAGCCCCAATAGGATGCTACAGCTACAGTCCTCCTGTGGTTCTGCTGCCACAGTTAAGGGATTTGACTCATGCTCACACAGGACTGACTCAAGAGCAGGAATGGCTCATGCTTACATGGCTATAATGTTTCCTGCTGTTTTGCCCTAGCTTTGTCCCCTCCTCTGAGTTTACTAACCCCACTGCAAGCAATCATAAACTCAAAGTTTTTTAGATCTGGCAAAATAAACCAGGACCAATACAGGGTTCTCCAATGCACAACAGTTCACTGACTTCACTCCTGAGTCATCCCTGCAGTGAAGGTGGGACAGGAGAACTGTGGCTAGGAAACACTCCAGCTCTCCCAAGGTTAGTTATCCTTGCTCACCAGTTAAAGACCTTAGCTYGTGGATATGCATTTTCTCCCAGGTCTGTTTGTGGTGGCCGAAGTTACTGTTATCCATAGCCATGTATTGGCAGATTTTGCTAACCCAGACAGTTTTGCCTAAGAAAGATTAAAGGAGGTAATATAGGGAAAACAGAAAGGTGCCTCCCCAGAGAGGATACTGAAACTGTATGTGATTAAAACATCTGCAGCATTAAAACATGTGCTGCTGCTGCTTGCAAAACAAAGTTCACTATAAATAGTGTCATGGCCCGTGTAACAACTGCTCAGCAAGAAAACCGCCTCCCAGGCAGGAGTTAGGTAGAGGGAATGCAGGTCCTCATCTTACCCCTTCAGTCCAAAACCGGTTTATCTTAAGTTCATCTGTATCAAAACTTTAAACTAAGCTACCTGACTTCACACTAAACTAGCTGAGGTTTATTCATGTGTTCTATACAGCCATTTTCCTGATGAGGTGATAAACCTGGTGAGGGGGAAAAGGAAAGATGGAGGACCAAATAGTTACAGGTGATCACTTCTTTAAATGCTGTGGTTCACTTGTCAACCCTTCTGAATTTTCAGTGACAAGAATAGGATCAAGCAGACATCATGTGAGCCTGCAAAGTTCCTAAATCGCATTACACAGTAATGTTCAAATGCCACTCTGCTTTTGTTTTAGGGTTGTAGGGCATACCTACACCTATGCAGATAAACTGGTTTGAATTGTCCTGGCCTATGAGCTGACAGCAATTGAAACAAATAGAGTATATTTTGCTGAATTTAATGGGCCTGTAAAGCCTGATGGCTTTAAGTGTAATTTTTGACAAGCCAGTATGGATTTGTATGGTCTAGAAATTAAGAGTAAATTAGCAACGCAAGTAAAATATCTTAATAGGAAAGGTAATATATGAATGGGATGGATTAAATTGCCAGGGAAGATTAACTTTTTTAGTCTGTCTTTTATTTTTCAGCAGTTTACTAAGCAATAGACCTTTTGCACTACTGGCCTTGTTACAAGAACATAACAATCTCCTCAGGAAGAGGATTCATTAGAGCTGTTGTGCTGGCTGGTATGCCTCAGAAAGATAAAAACAGAGGAACTAAGAAAATACATCATGATCACTGTGTGAAGGGAATTTGGTTGTCCAAGTCTAACATACTATTTGTTTACCATATGAAATGCTGCAGATGAAGGCCCAGGACCCTTAAGGCTAAACTAATCTTCAATAGAGAGATAAGCAAAAGGCTACCTTACTTACAACTTACAGCAACCAAATTGCATTCAAGATGCTGTAAGTAGGGTGCCACCAGGAGACTTTTGGTGATTCATGCTGCAGCCATTTAAGAAGTTACTGCCCCCAACTGTCTGTTGCACTTCTCTATGGATGTTACCATGCCTACAGCAAAAATACTGTGTTTACTTCTCAGCCACAGCAGMCTATAATCCAGCACATTATCTTAAATTGGAATTGATGGCCATTTAAGGTAATACATCAAGCTTGAGACTATGACAACTGAAGAGCAGACATAGTGCCTGTTCTGGCAAGTTTATGAGGAGACAATTTCTTTCAGAAGAGTGGACAACCAGAGCAATACTATCCTAAGTTGCCCCGAGAGTGCTCTTTTCAAAGCATTTTCTTACCCATCTCTATTTTGCACTTTCAGTTGATGTCACTTAACTTTTCTGAATGATACTATACAAACATAGCTACCGCTATTGCAGTTCATGTGGCCATACCTAAGCCAGAAAGTGGCCCTGGTGCTCTGCTAACAGTATAATCATAGCAATGTGGAGCTGTGTAGTCTCAGACACAGCAGGCTATGTCTTCACTAACAACTTGTGGTAATAGCTTCATCCTAAAGAATCAGTTGACACAACATGAAGTGCAACAGGCCTCAAGTCCTTTGCACAGTATGTTTTGACTGGGAAACACTAGGGAAATGACCACTGCTATGAAAAAAAAAGAATTAGATCATCCATATTCACTCTGCTGGCATTCACTTCCTGAGAATGGACAATTGCTCCTTCAGTACTTTCTCCATTATGCTATTACTTTCTCCRTACTTTTTCCATTATTCTTTTCTGAAGCTCAAGCAGTCTTCATTTTGTATATTAGTTTTAGGAGGAAGAAACAAAATCTTTAACTTTGTTTGTTTAGATTTTCCTTCTTGGGTATGAATGTTATTGGTGAGTATTACCACCTGTCTTTCTTACAGCTGGATCTGTTGTTGTCCATCAGGAGCCAATGTATTATTAAAGTTTCTAAGCCTTAGTGATGCTAAGCCCCTTTTTTTAAAAAAAAAAAAAAAAAAAAAAAGGCTGAACAAATTGAATTATCATTGATTAAACATGTTTGTTGCTATATTCTTTAAAGCAACATCTTATTTTTATTAGTTGTTTTCAGAGAAATTTCTTACTGAAGTAGAACAAAGCAAATTGCAGCTGCCAAAAAAATCTCTTTTGGTCAGAAATTTTCCTGTATCAGCCTTGCTCTTTGACTTCTCTTACTGGCTTTTATTTATCTACTTTCTCAAATGTATAGTCATTGCATCCAGATCCCTATGTAACATTGTACTTGTTTATAATTCCAGTCTGTATTCTTTTATCACACGGATTTTCTATTATCATTCTCTCATTAAGCTCCACCCTGCCATCCCTGCCTGTTCTTTATCTTCCTATAATTACCTTCATGTCTTTTCTCATATCTCCTGGAACAGGGAAAGAAAGAGCCCAAGGTTTCCAGGCTATAATTCTCTGAAAAAATTACAAAGAGAAATGTCACATATTTCATCCTTCTGCATTTAGGAGAAGCATACATTTTTAGGTGAAGGTCCTTTTCATGTGTAACTTCAGAGAAATCAGTAGCAACATTCCTTAAAATATAGACAGACAAAACCACAAACCTTCTTAAACCTCTCAGGTTTCAATCAGTCAGTTTGTCACAATCCAAGCCAATGGTTTGGCGGTCTATAAAGGAGAATAAAAGAAAGACTTCTGGCAGAGGTCATATTATGGCCTCAGGAAAAGGGCTCACTGATGCATCAAAACTCAGTTTGAACCTCCTCACACAATTAATGAAAGATGCTGCATTAAATGCACAATATCATAATCAGTTTAAGCCCATTTGAAAACACACTGCCATTGGCAGGGCAGTTCTGTCCCCTTGCCCTTGGCCACAAGAACCTGATGCCCCCACTGCACTGGCACACACAGTGATTATCATAGAACAGTAAGGTTTGAAGGGACCTCTGGAGATCATCTAGTCCAACCCTCAGCATAGCCCCATATGGGGATTGAACCCACGACCTCGGCATTAGCAGCACCACACTCCAATCAACTGAGCTAAACCTGCCCCCATAAATCTGTGTCAGTTTGCTGATCTCACTAAATACTGGCCTTACCGAAAACWAAAGATTGATTTTCAGAGGGATCAACAATGCAAAGCACAGAGGAGCAGGAGGGAGTGTAATATCAGAACAAAATGACCACTTCCATGAGTAGTGCAGTTGAAGATAAACCTCAGATCATTGTGAAAATGTACCCCAACAGAATGACTGATCAGTGCCTTTGTATTCAAAGAAAWCTTGTCTGCCTATAGTGAAAAGTTCTTTGAGCAGTTTTCAAGAAAGTGTATTGATCTAAGTTGCTCTTCATAAGCTCTATGCTTTCCAGTAAAATAATTCTATAACTTATAAAATTTTCCCCAAATGCCTAGAATTCTAAATATTCCCTGTCTTCTCTTTATTATATTACCCAATGAAAGAGAACTGTTTCAAATCAGGCGTGGGCCCATGATCATGACTATTGAACTATCCAGAAAAAAAGAATGTGAGACTCGGGCAGATTTTTATTCTTTTATATTGGTTTTACGCTAATCGCAAGAGGACAGGTGACACTTAATGTAGTAAAAAATAAGAGTGGAATAGACAAGCAAGACCTGATAAATTTAACAATCAATGTTTTAAGAATTAATTTGAATGGACCAAGCTTGTACCACATCAGTATTCTGCATTATGTAGCAGTAGTAGGACCCCATAAGACAGACCTAACTGTACCATCCAAATAGAGCCTGAGGAAAAAGTAGAAATAACACAGGTGAATTATTGTCCCCATCCTACTATTCACAGCATGGATGACTGAGATGCTTCGGAAGCAGTGTGTCCACCATCACAATTTACACTTGGGCATTTCAGTGACACTATTTCCCTCTGTAAAACAGTCTTCCTGAGGTTTTTCTGGGAGAAAGTGCATAGGCTGCAAGAAAAAAAAAGACAGAAAAAAATGTTAAGCTACTCTGAGATCAATACTGAGTTCCTAATTAAACTAGTGATTCTTCTGTCCTGTGTATGTGGTGCCAGAGGAATACTTTTTAGCACTGATAGATCAGAATTTCATGACAGAAATAGCCAATTTATAAGACAGGCTTGTCCGTTTGCTCTGGATAAGGCTGGTCAAAAGTATTTTAAGTCAATAATGCATTGCTCAAAGGTACCATTATATCACAAGGAAAATGTTTAAGTAGGTTTTAATTACTACTTAATTGTCTGAGCATTCTTCAGATGTTCATCCATTAATCATTGTTATGCTTCTTACTCCTTTTTCTGTGGCTTAGAGACTTTTACAACATGAAGTCTACTTACGTATACTATCACCCATTCTACAGACTGATGAAATTCTTCCTTGAAACAATTTGGGCTGTTAGTCTCTCTCTTAGTATGTTGTTCCAGAAACTTATTTTTCCAGTTGTCCTGATACCTGTTTAATTTCAAGAAATGAYGAAATGCAGCACATCATTGTCATATTTCACTAGGAAGTCATTACTGTATTTATCTTTTCTATGATGAACACTGTGAATTTTAGTTACGAGATAATTTTAGGTGAAGTTTAGCTACAGAAAGGACAGTAGCAATATCAAGATCTAAATTCAATTAACTCAAATTAAAATGTAATGTATTCGTCAAAATTTTTTTATTATTATTGTTAAACCACTGTAATTAAGTTAAATAACTTGTGAATCGTTCAAAATAATGCACTCTATCCAGCTTGCATCAAGTTATCTCTATTGAAAACCAATGCAAATGAGGTGTAGCAACTAACGATGTCTTCTCTTTCCTAATACAAGGCTGAATTTTTCATTAGTAAATCACAGTAGTCTTGGATCACTGATAGCATAATGGGCAATTACATTTCAAACTGACTTTAAAATTAGTTATTTCCTTTATACTTTCAATCATTTAATAACTGAGCACTTAAATCTTCAAGTGGTCATTTGTACTTCATTGTCCCTTTCCAGTACTAGGTAAGAAATAATTAGAAGGCTATCTTCCTTGTAGCTCCTTTCATTTTAAAATAATACCTATTATTATGTGTGCAATCAGAAGCAGAGTTGGATCACTTTAAATATATAAAACTAAAATTGAATTACATTTAATAGCTCCTATAAATTAGTAGAGGGAACACCATGACTATTTTTGCACAATGATTCCTTGAAATTACTCCAGAATACTGTCTTTTTTTTGTATTTATTTTCAGGTTTGTCTTGTATTTTATTCTGTAATTTGTGTTAGGAATATATACATATTTATCTTTAAAAGTGATTTATGACTTATGAACAAGAATGCTACTATAAACTATAAAAAAGGTCAAAACATATGTATCATAATAAGTAGATTTGAAAGTGTAACATCCAAAAAATCTTTTTGAGTGATAAAGCTGGAAGTAGTTGCAATTTCACATTTATGAAACTGAAACATTTTGTTGAAAATATGTTCTAGTTTGAAAATGAATGCAAAATGATTTTTTTGTATAATTAGCATACATACTTGCAAAGGTTCAGATAAAATTAGGATTCAGTCAAGATGAAAAACTACTTAACATGCACAAAAGGGGACCCACAATTAGAAACTGGAAAAGGGTTAGACACAATAGTGGGAATACATAATTCAAAATGTCACTCAGAAATGTACTTTGGAATAACATTAGTTGTATGCTGATTCTCCTGTTTGGCAATCCAGAATGTACTTTGGTTCAAAACAGGAAAAGAGAGTGTATTTTGCATAGTCCTGTTTGGGATCATGGCAAAAAAAAAAAAAAAAAAAAAAAAAAAAAAAAAAAAAAAAGAAAAGAAACATTTTCCGAATGTTTCAGGGGAAAGAAGAATTTGAAGAGAAGAAATGAAACAGCACCATAGTTTTAGTTCATAAGTTCCTACAAAGTTCTTTGTAGTTTGGTTTCTAAGAATTCTCATCTTTGCGTTTATCTTTTACTCAATACCAAATTAAATAAAGCTGCTATCTTTCCCCTGGTTTTCACTCAAGAACAACTCATCCCTGTTTAAAATTCAGTCCAGATCTCTTAAAGTCCTCAAAGTATCTGTCCCAAGGTTTTTAGCTCATTAAGTAAAAAACAATGCACCTTAACATGGACTAATCCAAAACAGAGCTAGGAAAACAAAAAGTGGGAAAGAAAGGGGAAATAAAGTGAAAGATCACATTATAGAAACTTATAGTCTTTTCAGAAGACCTCTTCCCTTCCCAACAAAAAAAAATGCACAGTTCACTCAGCCTTAGCTTGTAGTTGTATTCAGATAGAAAGCTTTACCAGAAGATGAGTTGATGAGGACAAAGAAGCACACTTGGTGGAAAATACAGTAGAAAGGACAGCATATGTGGCAGGAACAGTTATAGAAAACTGGCAGATAGTGACAGAAGACTCAACTGACCAGAGCAAAGGTCAACATAAAAGAAATCAGTATTAAGACCTTGAAGCATGGAGTAAAATGTCTACATATTGAACAAAATTGTTTGTTTAGTTTTGATTTATAGCTGCTGCATCATTCCAGTAAGTTAACCACATAATACAACATTTCTTTTCAATTCAGACATTGCCAGTAAATGAAAATATCTGATTTTCAGAAAAACATTTTAGAAAAGGAATATTATATAACTTAGGACCGATGAGTAACTACTATAGTGTATTAAAATTAATCTAATCTAATCTACTTGCTATGTCTCATAGTTAATCAATTAGTCCATTGTTCCACTCTCAAAAGCTCAAATTAAAAATGAACGATCAAGAACATATTTAAGAAAGCATTTTTTTTAATACATTACAGAAAGATTTGCTTCAGACACAAGTAGTTTATTGACTGACCATTGACTTTCCTGGATGCTGTCAATCATTGAAAACTTCTTGAATCCATATTAGTATTATCGAGTATCAACATTTATGAGTGCTTCRGTTTCTTGCAGCCATTCCATATTAAATTGCTCTGCAGTCGCAGATAGTCATTCAAACAGCTGTTCTGGCAAAATGCAGTCCAGTAAAGCTTTTGACAACTGAAAGTGGAAACCTTTTCAATCAATCAATTGAGAGTCACTACAGGTTATCCACTCTACCTACTCCAAGTGATCACTTTCTACAGATCACTGCAGAAGCATAAAACCAATTGCATCTTAACAGTAGTTACAAGTATGGAATTTGCTTATGTCCTTGCCAAGTTCAACTTGACTCCTAGAGATACCAGAGATGTCAAGTAGAACCGATGTCAAGTAGAACCCACCTCGCTTTTTATTAAAATGTCTCTAAAGCAACAGTGAACACTGAGTAGTTGTCTTTGATAACATCTCCTTTGGTCATTTCTTTTATTGACTGATTTGTTTTCAGCACTGAGTATAGGGTGCAGTAGACCTGCTCAGCGTAAGTAGATAGTAAAGTATTTGCCTGATCAGGGACACAAGAAACCTAAGTGTTTWGTGAATGAAGAAAACAAATGAAAGGAACAGCATAAAAACTGCTCTTAGAAAATAAAACGTGGAACTTCACCTACCATGAAAATTTAATAGAATGAATATTAATACTATGAAGAGAAGTAGAGTGGATTTGCATTATGTATTCAACTTGTCTCTGGAGTGCAGAGACTGACAGAGACTTGTGACTGCATGCCTACATTAACTATAGCTAAATTTTAATTGAAGATGATTGATTGTTTAGCATGCTATTAATTAACCTCTTTATTCTATATTTTCCTACATAGTCTGAAATGTCCTTTGAAAGTAAATTCTCCAACKTAACTGTCAGAAAAATACTGGCATGAATTTCATTCATAAAAGGTGCAATGGTAATAACAAGGCAGGAAAGACAAAAGAACCAATGGCAAATATTATAGAACTGGAGTTGAGCTGAGAAATGTTTTCATGAGAATCAAAAAATATTTAAATCCAGGCTCATTACTTCATAATACCAGAGGTAAGCCCTCACAGCTCTATTTTAATAACAAAAAGACAATACATACATAGAACAAATAACAAAAATTTAATCCCTAGATTCCCTTCCCCTAGAACAATTTTGTTTGGCTAATTTGGGTTTTTTTCCTGTCTAAATGCATTCAAGTTTGTTTCCTTTGAGGTACTACCTCTCCCCTCCGTGTTGGATTTAAAACTACGTATGTGATTAATCACAAAATATAATTTCTCTACGAATTCTGCATTACTTCTGACAGGTTTGTGCAAAATGTCTGATTTCTCATCCTTTAATAACACAAAGGTCAGATTTGTGATATGAATGAATAAAATCATTTGCCTAGGATAAAAAAGAATGCTTGTTTTACTAATGCAGAATAACCTCTTTCTGAATTAGGCACTTTTTTCACAAGAGCACATGTACTGTGAAGGATCCTTCTGCAAACTGAGATTAAGAAAAGGAAAGATCCTTCTCCAGTCAATACAAGCAGCTGCTCTACATCTAATGCAGCTTCGTTCCATCGCTCTCCAGCTGCCACATGAATGGCGTCTTTGAAGCATCTTGTCAATGACGGACTAAAGCCAATATCAGCACCTTTACTTAACAGTGCAAAACAGATTATGAGTCACAGAAAACCAGGAGGAAAACAAGGCAGTTAAAATGATCTACTTACTTTGGGACAGCACACAGTACAAGTCAGATTGAAATTTAGGGTGGGATTCATGTAAACATTGAAGTCATCTCAGTGCTACAGGCCTAAGTCAACCTGATTCTCTGAACTCCCCCAGTGTGTGTCCAGGAAAGAGACAGACATCACCAGACGGCAATAACCCCATCCTAACAAAAGTGTCGGAGTTAGCGTGATGAACGGCTACCTAAGGTACCTCTCTCTTTTCACTGACTATAGGGGAAGCACAGAGCAGACTCTTATTTTATAGGCTAAAATTAGTTGAGATTAAGGCTACCCATGTTCTCCAAAGTCAGACGGCATTTATTTTCCTTTTACATATACCATAGGAGGTGCAGATAGCAGGATGCAAAGCTGGGAAAGGATGATCAGAGCTCAGCAAGTGGGTAGTTATTCAGTGTTGTGGATCTCCTTCTCTGGAGATCTTCAAGGCCTGCATGGATGCAACCCTGTCTAACATGACCTAGGTGATCCTGCTGAGCGGGGAGGTTGGACTAGATGGTCTCCAAAGGCCCCTTCCAACCTTACTGATTCTGTGATTCTATGATTCTATTTCTTTTAAGACTCATCTTTCAGTGTGTGCCTTATCCATTATTTACTGCACACCTTCTCAATGCTGCACTGAATAGAGAATCATTCATTCTCTCCTRGGCTGTTTAATGGTTCTCTCATTGTGGTAGTCTCTTTCTCTGCAAATATTAATGAATCTATCTTCCCAGCACCTTAGTAGTGTTATTGTCCTCCTCTTGCATATTTTGAGTGTAGACACTGAAATAAAATAAAAAGTATTTACTAATTTCGTTTTCTTTATGTAAGATACTTTCTGGCTGGATTTTTCAGAATACTTAGTAATTTTTAGGCCTTTGTAAGGTACAAGTGCAATTCCTTAATTAACTTCTGCTGCAATTATTCATGCTTAGCATTCAGCTGAGCAGACTCCAGGTGTTTTAAAAATGGACACCCAGAAAATGAAGAAAAAATAGTGACCCAAATACCTCTATTTAGGGTTCTTCTTATTCATAACACACATTCTAATATTTGCAACAAAATAGATTGTGTTTTTTTCCTCTGTCTGGTGACTCATTTCCTGCATGAATGCACTTCCTGTGTTTCCTCTTCTGGCTATGAAACCCTTGGTTTTTTGGGTTGCTCTCTCGTAGATGCTTCAGATATCTGCAAAGATAAAACATCTACACTCCAAACCATGCCCCAGGCCTCCCACAGATGTAAATGAACTTTCTTAGGCTGTGTCTAGACTAAGTGGCAGGTATATGCTGTACTGGGGACAGGAAGGACACAGCTACAGGCTAAATAAAAGACTACAGACCAAACTTAAGTTTTGGCTCCCTGATCATGGACACTGCTTGGCTATTAGTTTCCTGCCCGGCTCCAGTCAGATATCTCCAAGAAACTCAGGCACATTTCAGGAGATGGATCACTAACCAGGAACGCTCTTAAAACGCGAAACAGAGGATGCTGCGTCACTCTGGTAAGCAACTGCACAGCCCTTAYGTTATTCTGGACATTTTGACCCAAAAGACATTCCCAAAGGAACAGCGGCCCCTAGGGCCGTGGGGGCATCTCAGAGATTGCAGGACAAAATGCTTTGTGGCGCAGAAGCATCCAGCTAGCTTTCAGAGCTCAGCCTGAGCAGTGCCTCCCCGCACCACTTGGCTTCGGGAGCAGCAGCTAGTCCCTGCTCCTCTTAGCCAAAGTGCTCCTCCAGAGCAGGGCAGTGAGAATAGGCCCCAGCACATAATAGGCCAGAGCATATAACATTATTACCTGCCTACATTTGGCTGAAGGCAACTCTTCTCTGCCCTCTCTGTAGCATCTTGCATAATGTCAGACTTGAAATAAATGCATTGAACAGTACATGCTATTCTACTACTTTGTTATGAAAACAGTCACAGTAGTGTTGCAGCTGGGATGGGCTAAAGGCACAAGAGAGGCAGGGTTCATAGGAATACATTCTATATTTTGTTAATTGGGAAATAATTGAAAATATTTTAAAATTATCTCCCCCRATGAATCTTGCTGGTATTTGAAAACAGGCCTTTTTCCCCACTCTCCTCCCCCAGACAAAACAAAACAAAACAAAACAAAGCAAAAGYAAGATGTTTTTCTGAAAGGACTGCTGCCAAAAAAATGTTTTTGCCAATGCTGCGATCTGTCCAGGCCGTATGACAGGGGTACACTAACTGGACATGTTAGCTGAATAAGCTCTTTTATTTCAGTGAATTTCAATTACCCTATTAAAATAAAACAGACTGTTGCACTTAAGAATACAAGAAAAAAATGATAGGAAAAATTTATAGCAAAAGTCATCAAAACCACGATCTGATTTTAACTTAATCAAAGTTAAATTAAGATAAGCACAAATGGTAAATTAAGATAAGCACAGTGTTTATACARTCAGCATAGATCTTGGGTTCTAAATTGATATAAAAATAAGCAGTGAATAGGATAGTCATTATTACCAAGCTCACTGGACTTACACATTTTAATATGGGATTAATCAATTAGTCTTCACTCTCCATCTCACCTGATAGAAAGAAATTTTATTTTTTCAGCCTCATTGATCATTTTTACCATTTACATTTTGTACCTTGCACAGGCCACTCCTTTGCTGCTACATTCCTGCTTTTAATGGGAACATTCTGTGTAGGAAACTGTGCAAAAAATTAGATTTGACATTGCATTGCTTCTGTCTTCACAAGCTCTTCTTTATCTCTGCATCCGTTAGCTGACTGTTTGCAAAGTGGATTTATTTCAGTCTGGTTCTGTCACCATYAAGGTCTTTAAATGAAGTTCTGCCCCCTACATGAAAAGACTTCTTAATTTGTGGTTTCGCATTATGCAGAGATTAGCAGCAGCAAGTTATTAACAGTGCAAGGTTATTAAGAGCATGTTTAATATTATTTGAATGATAGCAGATAGTGGAATCCCATTTTGGCATAACTTTATTAACGACAGAGGTATTCAGCTAATTCTATGCTTTTTCATAGAATGACCAATAATAAACTACTGCTAAATCAGTATGCATTTTAAGCTTCTTTCCAACTAGCAGTCGACAATTTTGTAATCTGTTAGAGGCCATGGTTGTTCAGCATAAGTACAGAGAARTGAACACAATTTACCAATGGCAAAGCTAATAACAGTATTACTACTATTTCACAGAGTTTRCTTTCTTGTTTACATATTATCATTGCACATACATTTGGATGTTCTTGAGTTTAAGCTTAACATTCAGTAGTCTAACCTCCTGAACTCTCCTTCACTTCAGTTTAATTCCAGGCAGGAAGAGAACAAGGAGGAAACACAAAGGTTTTATGAGCTAATTRGGCCTGTAAGGTGCTAGAGATGACCATTTCTGGACCTAACTGCCCGTGCTCTCTGAGCTGTCTCACTGCTCCTCAGCAAAAGGTCATTGCCCCAGAGCGCAGCCAACATTAGGGATCATCTAGGAGCACGCTCTCCCTGCCTCACCGTAYGCACCCACACGGACTCTAACCCGACCACCCCAGGACAAGGAAGCCCTCTCAAGATCACTCCCAATGCCTCTGCTGGATCACGATTCCCCTATCAGAGCATATGTCGGATGTAAACTGCCATGGCTGTTTAAAAAGTGATCACAAGTCTAAGCTCTTAATCAGCATCTGCACTAAAAACACCAGAGACTTAGCAGAGTCAGCTAATACATTAAGAACATRCACCTACACATACCAAGCAAAACTATTCTCTTAGCTCAAAGAATATTTTCCCCTTAAAGTTTCAAAATCTCTTAGTCAATCTCCATTTTTATCCCTTCATGATTTTCTCACAGATCTTTCGGAAAACCAGCTTAGATGTGATGATATGATTCATATACCTGACGACCTCCTTTAAAAACACCTGTTCTAGTTTTCTACTAGAAAAATAGAATTACAATTTGCTCTTGTAGGACAAGCTTATTTTAATTTTGTAGCCAAATTAGGCTTAACCTCAGAAGCCTTGTCTTCACAGCACTCTGTATATTTAAATTCCCTGCTGTTGCACAGCTTCTGCAGTATATCTTGTAGGATATTCATATAGATGAGCCCCTGGCAGCTGTCAGTGCTTTTTAATCCTCATATTGCCCAGCCCTGCTCAGAGGAGGGTTGTAATGCAGTTCCAGACTTCATTTTCTCTGGTGGAAAAATCAATTTAACAGATTTCCGTCCTTTCTCACCCCAGTTACTCCTTCCCTCCCTTGCACCACAGTTTTTCACTTCCTTGGCTGTGCCAGTGTTCCAGGACAACATGTGTTCAGGGCCATGCTCTAAATTAGATTAGGGGAATAATCTGGGTTGAAAAGACATTTTTTCAGGATTTTTTTTTAAAGCTTAGATCATTTTGCTGATCCTATACAGTTGACTACAGTCTTACCAATGACAGCTTTGGCAGAACTGAGGTGATAAGCATCAGCAAGGGAAYGGAAACAAGCAACTAGAGAGAAAAAGCTTTGTCAGAGGAAAAAGTGTTCATGGACCTCTATCCTTAGATGCTCYATGTTTCATTTTGTTACCTGGAGAACCCGAACTCCTGTTTTTCTATGATATGGAACCCCTGCAATGCAAAGAAATCTTATGAAGAAGTTTAGTAATACCCATGAACCCCACTGATGTTATAATGCCCTAAAAAACTTTAGAATTTTAATTCAGTTGAGACAATTGTTATCTAGTTCCTAATTTTATTGTATATTCAGCTTTTTGCCTGGCTCCAGAATTCACAGCTAAATAAGAGCTGACTTTACACTTTCCATCTGAAAAATTATGTTTTGATGCAAAAGAAGGTTTTGCTTCACCATTGCACAAAACCCTTTGCCTAGTTTCTTCTTAGACTGAGTGAGATAATTGACACAGAATAAACAAAAGCTTGAGCAAATAATTAGCTACATTTCTGAAATGCACAGTACTTACGCACACAGTGCATAGAAATAGCCAAAAAGAGAGTATTCAGTCTGTGACTGAGATTACAACCAGCAGTAAAAATCCTGAAAATGCTTAGCCTTTAGATATTTAAGGCATACCTACCCAGCCGTAGTGGGTACCCTTGATAGTTAATGGTACCACTCTAGTGGTATGGTCTTTAAATTGCTCTGATCTCTTTCAGAGTAGGTTTTTCAGGTAGACTCAGTTGTTTTCTACACCACGATGGGAAATCCCATTTAGACTCACATTTAAATATGGATAGCTYTGATAGTAGCCACTTTACAAAGAGATATTTGAGTAGTTAAGATAAACAAGTGCACTTGTAGCTCACAATCTCTGAGGAAAGTACTCAAGAGCAAGGCAGCTGGCTGTTGTTTACAGAAGAAGAGGACCAGATTTCACACTCAGACAAAAGTGTAAGGTTCCCAGGGACTCTGCAGAAGACCCTCAAAACCATGAAAGGTCAAATGACTTTAAGGGTTCTCCACATTGGGGAATAGTTTTATGGTTTTTAATCATTTAAAAAAAATGATTCATCAAAAGCAATCTAGGACCAGCTAGAATTTAATGAGCTCTGCTGGGTCTTGTTGGGGCTTCRGACATTCAACCCAAGCTGGATGCTCATCCTCTTTTCCTGAGACCAGAAGACCCATAGAAAAGGTGGGAAACAGGGACATGTGCTAGCACTTCAGCTACTGCAGTTTAGTCCTAGCTTAAAAAGCATGATTTCTCCTAACAGATCCACATGCAGGCTGGGCTGAGTGAGGTGCAGAGTTACATTTTTCTCTGCTGCCCCAGTTGTGGATGAGAGCAGCAATTGCATGTTAGGGTCCTGTGGGGGTCGGGGCAGGGTCTGACGGTTCCTGGGCTGGGCTGAGATGGGGCCGGGGCTTGGGAATGGGGGGAGCAGGGACAGAGACAGGGAGGGCTGGTGGTACCCCAGGGCCATGACAAACTGAGAGTCAGATCAAAGACTAACAGGGTAAGGGAGGATAATGTCACCAGATAAATGTGCCAGAACTCATTTGCCACAGGTTAGATCAGAAATTACAATGAGAGGGAAAAAAGAAAAAAGGCAGATTTAACAGTTTGCTGAATTCAATTTGTTATGCTACTGATATACAAATAAAACATACTCTATGCCTCTAAGTGACTGAAAAGCAATCATAAAATTACTGCAACCAAAAAACCCACCACAAAGGAAACAGAAGCATGAAGTATATTTTTTAAGGCCTAATTCTGCTYTGTGTGTGAGAGGAGGGGAATCTGATCTATTGTTAAATAACGTCACAGMAAAGATTTTAGAGACAAAACTTCTTGCAGATATGTTTTTATTCAAGCCTAGCGATCTTGCCTCCTTCCTGCTCCCACTACATTCCTGAATAAAAAAAGAACACGATTTGATATGTAACTCTTTCACTGCTTGTCTTTTCCTCTTATCTTGTGGGCCTGCGTGACATATTAGCACACCAGGGAAAAATAAATCTTTTGTCCTTTCTGCCTTATCTTATAAATAGGTAAAGYTTTTTTTAAGAAAGAAATTAAAAACAAATAAGTAAAGAGCTAATCAGATTTGTTTCTGCCTTGAAAATTTAGTCTCACTTTCACTGGAAGATCTGATGAAGGCCTGAAAGGCTATTTCTGTCCCTTGCGCCAAAGAAGTGCAATGGAAGAGAGAAGGTTGGGAGGGGGTTACAAAGGCTGAGGTTATCAAGTACTCTTCAGCAAAACTGCAACGTGCTGCCAGATGCCCCTTTAGGCAGTCAAGCCTTCTTCCTCTCCTTTCCCATTGCCCATTCCCTCTTTCCTGCTCCCAGAATTCAGGTGAGGAGGTAGTGAAGGAGACAGAACTGGAGACTTGTGTTGTTACATCAGCTTCCCCCTGACAAACTTGTCAGTTTATAAACTTCCAAATCTGAGAGTTTAGTCAACAGAAGCACTGAAATCTAGGAAGAATCTGTTCTCTTGATTGTCGAGCTGCCTGCGTTGTTGTGCATTCTGCTGTTCGTCCAAGTTCTTTAAGAAGAGAAGGCATAATCTTGCTTTTCTCCCTTTTAAACCCAGAAGTACTTTGTTTGGAGGWTGTTAAGATAAGAAGCACTTTTTCTAAGCTGGAGCATTAAATGTTTTATTTTGAATTTGTCAGAGATAACAATGGGTTCTCTGCAATTCTCTTGCTGCTACTTTTGGAGAGATTGTATTTTATATGAGGCTGGATGACATCAAATAATTAAAATGTGTTTTTTTCCCCAGCGATAGTTTCTAATTGTTGCCAGACTATTAAACTGAACRAGAAATTAGAATGGGCAGTAGAATGGCAGAAAGTTCAATATACACACTCCAAATGAAAAATAAAGCTCAGTCGGGAGGGGAAAGGAGGAGAAGAAAACAATAACATATGCACTCTGTTTTATAATTCAGGACATAGTCTTGAACATGTCAGCTATTGCCTCATTTCAACAGAGCTAAAGCCAGGAAAAGGCAAAAGACTACAAGAGCTCCCCAGCTTTAGGTTTATATGACGATGAGGTGATTTATTTTATTGAATTTTTCCTACTGAACTTCTAGTTTGATAATGCAGAACTGTTCTAATGGTTCCATAGGTCTGTCTGAAAAGCCTTTCATTTCTAGATATCTCTTCCCAGCTGTCATTTCACAATATGCTACCCCTAACCACTCATTCCTGCCTCACCGTATTGTACCACCTCCACAGTTGTGTCAACACAACTGTTTGTGGAACTGCAATGTAAACTGGATCACTGAACTGATTTGGATTAAAAATAACATTTGCTTTGGAGGGGTCAGGGTGTGGGGATGAGCAACTGGGGGCAGAAGAGGGCTGACTGAGATGGGAGGAGAAGAAAGGACAGGAACTCATTAAACTAGTCTTACCACTGACGATGAGGTATTGTGAAACTGTGAATTCATAGTACTTGTCTTTCAACTAGCAGAATTGTGCTTTTCACCTAGTATTAATCAAATTAGACATGTTGAACTCTTATTCCCATTAAATTTAAGTGCAAACAAGGGAACAAACTCTATGAAGGGCTTATGAATTGTCAGTCAACACTACATCTGTTTCACGTAAAGGTTCCTATTATACCAGATGAGCCAGTAGCAAACAAAACTGCTGCAAATGCCTAATCCAGACCTCATGGAGGTCAATGAAGGTACATCTGYGCTGCTAAATAGCAGGGCGTGAGCCCTAATTCTGGTCTTAATCATCCGCACAGCTAACTTGTTAGCTCACTCCCTCGCCCTGCACTGGACTGTCCAAACTTGCTCTCTCAAGGCAATTCTTCAATAAAGAGGAATAACCTGAGGCGKTGTGGGCACAGGTCAGCTGTTGCACTTAGCTTTCAAGGCAGGGACTCGTTCCTAGCCTGCTGTCATTAAGCAGTATAAATAGACCTGATTGCCCTTCCAAATCGTTGAGCAGGCTTTGGATCAGGATCCAGAAATTGGAATGCTAAAACAATGTATTTATACTTAAATTTCACACAAAGAGAAATAAGCAGCACAAATACACTTGTAGTATCTTTTGATTAAAATAAATCTGGAGCTAAAGGAATTCATGTACTGAATTAGAAACTGACTTGATAAAAAGCTGATTCCTTCTTGTAAAAAGTCGTCATGATTACCCAGTGATCTGGAATAATCATTTAATGACATCAGTATGTCAAGTAAACAATTCCACAACCAAACACCGGAGTGACCTATATGTAATTCCCTTATTTATAGCACAAGTATCAGCACCACATAAAATTGTAATTAAATACGCTTGCTCATTTGCCATAGATTAATCAAATAACTGCTAAAATCATTGCTGATGTCATCAGCTTGCATTATGCTTTTGTCATATCTTAAAATACTATTTCATGTAGTTATGTTAGCTTTCTCCTAAGGAACAATCATTTCCCAGATGTCCTATCAATCCATATTTAAAAAAAAAATAGTAGTTTGCTGACTTGTATCAGTGAGGTTATAGTTAGGCTTTTGTTATCAAAACACCTTCGAGATAAGGGCTTGTAGCAAAGTCACTCAGATTAATAGAATAAGATAAGATCTTATGTCTTCTTGTGAAGAAAATCAGCACCAASAAATTAGTGCTTAGTAATTTGCTAGTAATTATTCTTTTACTAATCGTGGCCCCACAAATAATTTTGATTTGTAGTCTAGTCTATTCTGTGCTATAATGCAAGCAAGCATAGTATCTAATTTAGCATATCAAGTCATATTTGATGGAGAAAAAGAAATCAAGATTTATGGCTTTTCTAAATTTCCTGCATGTGAACACTGCTGATAGAATAGTGAGTAGTAGGTAGTGTTTGTGGGCAGGTACTTTCAGACTTTCTAATTTAATTCTGCTTACGCAGGAGACTAGAGTACTTTTTCCATACAGAGATGATGATTGTCACTAAGTCATACACCAACTAGTACCCTGTGTGTTTTCCTTAGCTGAGAGTGCTACCTAAGCTGCTGTGTAGTGCGGCCTCCAAGTGGAGCATTTAAACAGGAATGATCCCTAGAAACAATTAATCAGGCTTGAATTTACCAGGGGGACTAAGGGAGCAGTATGCTTCCTTCTGGCACTGAGTAATGCATAAGCCTTTGCCTCACGTATTACAGGCAGAGCAATGTGACTGTGCAATCCCTTCTTCTAGGAATGGTTATCTTTATCTGGTTAAGAAAAATCATCACTTTTCTAGTATTATTCCAATTTCACCCACAGACACCATACTCACAAATAACAAAACCAGAACTTACAATCTAAAATTCAGACTGCCAAATTTTTTCATAGAAGTAATTGCCAGGTTCTAGTCAGATGCAACCAGCACCATTTTAGAGGCAATTCTAAACCCTTTGTTTCAAAGAAGAGTTGCAAAAGAGAAGACACGGTTTGCTACCTGCAAATGCTTCCCCATTTTTATAACATCTGAACATTGCAATCATAACAGAAGATCCAGTGAACAATAGCTCTAAAAATGCACTATATGAAGAGACACAGAGTTCGAAGATTTAGATTCGGTTGACTTCCAGAAATGGATGAAACAGAGCAGGAAGATCTTTCAAATTCTGGAAGACCTGCAGTGTCTAGAATGATGAGCAATTTCTGTGCTCTGGTTTCATATTTCAAATAGTTTATCTGCAAGATTTTCATTTCCATGTTCCAGTTCACAGTGTGGTCCAACAAACAGAGCTGAGGGAATGACTTACTGTGCAGGCCAGGCAGAAGGAGACCGGGAAAATAATATCTAAAGCCAGTATATTCGCTTTATAGCATGAAACCACATTTTAAATGTATTGTTTTTCAGATACGCAAATTTAGGCAAATCAAAGGAAATCACAAGTTCTTCTAAAAACTGAAGACCTTCTCATAACACTTCAGGATGTACTGCCAAAGAYTGACACACCAAAACTCATTAGTTACTTTTTTWAAAAAAAGARTATATAGCTGTAGGAGTTGTTTATGTAATTCCTGAAGGTAAGGAATGCCAACCAAGGAGGGTAGAGATTATTTCTGAGCGATTTAGGTTTGTCTCAAGTAATGAATTTTTTTTAATTAATTTTCCAGAGATAATTTCTTCCTGTATGCAGTATAAAAATCTGTAGGAAAGTGGTGGGTTCCATAAATAAAACAGAAATGAATTAAAAGCTGCCAAACTTCACTGGCAAGCCTACCAGATAGTATTTAAGGCTAAAGCTAAAGTGATTGTAGGCAACAACTGAAGTTTCTATGAAATAAAATAATTGTTTTGTGGAGATAATTGGCAGAAATTATATTCCCTGACACACAGAAAAACAGCATGAGAAATATTTCTAAAATGCATAGAAGCTGTGGATGTGAGCCAGTTTTCCGGCAACTACATAAGTTRTAACATTTATGAAAGGCATAGGATGTCCTGTTTCTAAATTTATAACTAGAAAAAAAATTAACATAACTCCAATAAATGTAATTTGCTTCAACTTTAGCTGCAAAGTAATACTTGCTTATTTAGATAGAGAACAAAAGTTATGTTCAAAACCCCCAGCATACGGAATGGAGATCATCGTGGACCCTGTTTAACTACCAGTGAAAAGCTTGACACTGTTTTATTAGATGTTGAGAACAGTGTTCTCAGTTTCCCCAGCATGAGTCATGAAGCCGAGTAGGCATTATRTAAGACAGAGTTTTCAGTAATCATGGGTTGACATAAATTTTTAGATACTAAAACTTAGGTTCATTTTATGAAATGCTCCGTTGTTTGTTCTGATCAGCTTTGGTAAGTACTAAGGGTTGTCTGCAACTCAGAGCTTGTTTTGTTAAAATTTATGCCAATAAATTTAGTAAATATATTATTATTTATTTTTAGAATTTATTAAAAGTAAATGGCTGGATCCTGGAGAACAAATAAAATTTGATGCTAAAGGACAAAATTCTTAGCGGGTGTGAATAAGAATAGTTTCTAGRTTTCAGAGGCTGTATATTAATATATATCTGCAAAGGTCTTCCTTCTGCAAGCACACAGATGCAGACGAAAGCCTACTGAATTTATTTATCCTTTCTCATTCATGACAGCCTGCACATCATGAGCATATCCAGTGTGAGCAAGACTGGGGAAAACAAGGGCATAAATTATCTAGAATTAGAGTCCTGGAGCTTTGGGAAAGGAAATTTTATTCCCATGTTTTGTCGTACTTAAGGACTTACCTATTGAGCGTATTTTTTCCAGTCTTCAAGTAGGAGCTTGGCAGTTCCTTTCTGAAAGGCAGTGCTCTGGCTGAAATCCCCCAGCAGCAAGAATGTCACAACTGTGGAGCACGTAGGAGCCCTCAGAAACTAAACAATCATGCTCACTTCCCCATGGACAGTGAGTGTCTTCTAAAAGGTACCAGACCAACAAAACCACAAGCCCCRGATGGTACGGCAAGTCACTCCTGTGAATAGTTTTTCAGTGCTTTTGCTAATATTTCTGAAAAGAGACAGAGACCATGTGTGTCACCGAAGACAAATCTCTCACCAGTACATTCGGTAGATATTAGGTAGCTGGTAGAAAACAAGACCACCTTCGTGTATGAAATAGCTTGTGATACAGCACAATGAGGACGACAGGCTGAAAAATAAAGATGGTCATATTTGAAAATATGGATATTTCCCTGCAACAGGAAATGCAAGAGGCAAGCATCTGAGGGCAGCTTCAAGACTAGGCTAACAGACTCAGCTAGAGAAGGAAAGAGGAAGCTRGGTTGACCTGAAAGAGGTGGGAAAGGGCTCCCATTTTGTGATCTCAAATCAGCTGCTGGAGAAAGCAAAAAGAGAGCAAGCAAAAGAGTTTGAGAACTGTGGTTCCTAAACCACTTTCTGGTCCTTTGGGGTCAGAAATCTCTATTGTCTAAGCTTAATTTTATTTGTGGACTTCCCCAGGCCCTTTTTGTTATTAACRTTCAGGGCAAGCAGTCAGAAAGATTCCATGGACAAGATACGGGCAACTTACCACAGCCTTTCAAGACGCATCGTGGGAAGGGCAAAGTTTTCGCCTGCTGGTGAGCACCATCTAAAAATGTTCTATCTTACAGATAGCTTATTGGGCTACTTTTACTTGTCCTGAAAAAAAAAAAATGCACTTGTGGCTTAAGATCAAAGCCTCAAGCAGTGGTTACCTGAAAGGGACTCTCTCTACAAGGAGGTGTAGAAACTTCTTTCTAACCCTCCCCTCCAGGTTTGTCACTGGTAGTGATCTGTTTTTTTTTTTGTTTGTTTGTTTGTTTGTTTGTTTGTTTTTGATGCCTTTGGAGCTGAGTAGCTACTTTAACAGTATTGCTTATGTCCTTAATAATTTTAAATAACAGTTTACTATTCTTTAAAAAGCATCCAAGGTATCAGCCAGATGAGTCCATTAGGTATAGTTTTAYCTCCTTTCTTGCTTCTTTGCTGAAAAGTTACACAAAATTATTAGGCTATAGAATGAATTCTCGTGAGCATTTCAATTTTGTGGTGCCAACATCTCACCTCACATTTAGTAGAAAAGCTAATTTTATATGCTTGATTGAGTCTTTCTGAGGTAGATTTTTGAAAGGCAAAAATGCACRGATCTGAGAAGTGACAAAACAAAATAAATCGCTAAAATTCAGTTAAAGGGTAGCAATGTCATACCACACAGAGGAGCTGATAGGGGACTCTCTGCATCCTGCATCTGGTCGCCTGACACATGTCAGAGCCTTCAAGGTTACCCCACGTCACATGAGAGGCATCAGTTTCCACTGAGCACAGGGGCTACTGTTACAGCAAGCTTAAATCGGGAATGGTTGTCCTCCCCCACTCATAACAGTGTTTAAAGCATTTGTGCCTACCCTGAAAGCTCGTTGTGGCCYAAGGATTTTGCTGGTTTACAGCCCAGGGAACACTGTGTGCTGTGCTCCGGAATATCTGCACTTCACACACAGCTGAGACATGAATCATTTGATAGTAAGTCAGTTCCTTATTACATTACAGCTTGTCCCTTGCCTATGGATTTTTTTTTCTACCTATGTTAGCCTAGCTAAATCTTTTTATATAATACCTTTATTAAACSTTAAATCTGCAGATATATTGAGTTGCCTTGTATATTTGGCGTTAAACTGTGGCATAATAATAATGAAAAAGAAACGAATTTTCTGGAATTTGACCTGCATCACCCTCCCCCAAGAAATTCTCCAAATATTTGAAGGGATTTTGAATTATATCAGGATCTTGATAGATTTGGGGAGCATACAGTATGAGAGTTTGAACTCTAAAACAAAATTATCTTACAGCCATAAATTACTGAGTATTACCATTCAAATCACACAGAATGCTGCTCAAGCTTCAAAAAACAAAGCATTATCTTCTGAACTCAAGGATATATAACCATTAGTTAGTGGTTCATAGTTGGTTATCATAATGCATTCTACAACCTTACTTTGGGGCAATCACTGAAAAGCAATGTATTCTATGACTTGTAAAGAAAACTAGCCTGTTTTCACCTCATGAATGGAAGGAAGCCGATGAACTGCTTTGCAACATCCTGTTCCACTGGATGCAGTGGAATGATCGTGCATTTAAGTGAAAAATACAAATTTAGAATCATGACTTCTCAGAACCAATTTTAGAAGATCTGACCGAGGCACACACTAGGAACACTGATAACATACTTAGGTGTGACTACATTGTTTTTGTTTGATAGCATTTCTTTATGAGGCATACACTATAATATCATCGTTGAAATATCTTGGAAAATTACTGGGCTATATCACATGTACAGACACACTTTTAAGGCGGATTATGGAATGATTGTTTGAGGAACACAAAATGTCAGTCTATGTTAATGATTTATTATGCTGGAGGAGGTTGGTCTTGGTGCACATTTGCTTTCCTTTTATACTTAGAGACTCACAGTGTACAAACAAGTACATCTATCATATTCAAAGTGGTTTCCCTCCTGATGGGCCAAGGCTGAAGGGACACACAGGGACACCATCCAGAGCACTCTCCTCACTTACACCACAGACTCCAGGTCCTTTGCGGTCACCTTGCTGTGCATACTCTGTGCGAAGGGCCAGCCACTGGCAGGAACTTCACATCTGGTAAAGATACAATGTAGACGTACGGTGCTGGAACCACCTTCGATCTCGGCAAGTCAAAATCCAGCCTTTCCTCTTTGCACTGCACCAGCTGGTAGTAGAGATGGGTACATAAGTATTAAAAAGAGCTCTATAAACATTTACAAAATGAAATTTTCTTCTAAAGCAAGTGCCCTTCGTTTGCATAATACATTTTTGACACGCTTACTTGGACTCTGTCGCACACTGCAGCCTTGCCATTTGTAAGTACTGTGGTCACGCCAAGTTTATTCCAAGAAAGCTTTTATTCTACAACCTCACGTATGCATGTGTGCAGAATATAGTCAGAGATTGAACTTATTACTTGAACAATTTTGTTGCTGCAGGGTCACTAAATAAAGGAAGTGATTTTCACTGATTTGAGTGAAAGCTAAGTTGTATATGTGTATTCCTGTAAGTAATAAGTGACAACTGAATAGTAACCCAGTATATAGAATGTATGTGAAATTACATAGCAGTTGTCACCAGTCTGGAATATATTTGCTTATAGTTCTTGATATTGTTATTAACACTGTTACATTTTAAAGAACTACGATTCATATTTAAACATTTAAGTATGAGAACGATCCATGATTTCTATATAYCACTTTATCAGTTAACAAGGAAAGATCTGGTTTTTAATGCGAGCCAACATTCCTCTCATACCAGCAGAAATGGAAAGTAATGCTGCTGAAGGTATGGACAAGTCTTTTAATGTTTCAAAGCTTAAAATTGAGATATATTTGTTAGCAAAAATTTAAACAGTGTAATAGACACAGACCACTGATACAGAAATTTAAACCAATAATAGGGCTCATTGCTTTAATAATTCCCCCTTTCTACAGTGATGTCATGGAGTTCCTTGTTTCTGCAGTGAACAGCTTTCAGCAACAAAATCGAAGAGACACTGAGTTTGCACACCATGTGTGTCTTTAGGATTTAAATGAGAGACATCGCTTAAAATCAGGAATAGCTGAGAGGTACAGTCATGAATTTATTCTGGTACAGTAAGAAGATCATTTAGACTGTAAGTTTTAGCTATAACCTGATCATGAGGTAATAAATAGTAAATAAATTTGTCAAAAGCCATTTATGCAGATCAAGTATGATATTGATTGGAGAAAATACACATTTAGGCTGCTGACAACAGGACCCATCTTCAAGGAAGTCTGCATTTGAGGAGAACACCTGTATACAGATTTACTGTACTAAGTCACTCAGCAATTTTCAGTCCCTTTTCCTCTCCTCATTTGTCCAGGCTTGGAATCAAATTCATTCCCCACAGTGAGCTTTGTGTTAATGATTTATGTATTGTTGTAGTTTTAAATACTTGGCTGATAGTAAATTCACAGTGGTAGCACTGTAAACAAATTAAGAGAAGGCCATCTTCACCTCAGAAAAAAAAAGAAGATAAAGAAAAAAGAAAAAGAAAAAAAAGAAAAACATTAATAATAAAKTATTATTATTAWTAATAATAATTAATAATAATTAATAATAAATAATAATTATGAGCTAGAATAAATTCTGCAGACCCTAAAGATAGTGTTTATATGAAATTACAAGTTACCTATGAGTTCAACAAATCATTCTCCTTAACTTGAAAGAGTTGGCATCTCCAGTATGTCTAAAGATTAAGCAAGTATACTTTCTAGAGTTTGTTGTCGTCATCTTATATGTTGACAGCAACAGCAGAAAAGAAAACAAGAATTAAAAGACTTCTGTAATTGTTATGATATGAGAATACCAAGAACTGGAACAACCTCAAGTCAATGAATTTCTGAAAGATGTAAAAGCCATGTCAAAACATCRTAATTTAGATTTTAAAAAGAGAAAGGCACTTACAAAGAGATTCTTTTTAACAAAGAAAAGAAGGCAATAGTTGTGTTGCCTGCAATAACAAGAAATGTCTTATTAAATTAAAGGTTTGCTCTCTTTTCCTCTATTTTCTGCAAGACGTGAAAACAGTCAAATTTCTATTCCCACTAATGGTTGATTTTACAAGCACCAAGATATTAGACAATACTTTAGCTTTCCTATTACAGTTAATGTCTTTAGGTCTCCAAAGGCATGACGAAGAAGGGCAATATTGCTCTCTGCTCTTTTGGGGCAAACATTTCCCTKTTCCTGCAGTCCTTTACTCAGGCAAGAGTCCTGCTAGTGCCAAAATGTCAGCCATGCTCATTTGGAGGCCCAAGCAACATTAGGGCTGAGTGTCTCAGCTCTTTGAGGGACCAAGCCCTCTGTTTGCTAACATGAGAGGTAAAAACATTTGTCCAGGAAAATAAACATTTTTTCTTGTTACAGAAGTGAACTAGCAGCAACCAGAGTTTTTGTTTTGCCAGATAACATCTTAAATAAAAATAACAAAATGTAAACTGCTCAGAGCAAAGACAAGATTAATGCCTCATTTTGAGAGAAGAAAAAAAGAGCTAGAAAAGTACTGCAGAAGGCTTTTAAGCTTTAACTTCTAGCAAATAATTGGCAGCAAATGTCTAACAATTTATATGAGGGAATAAAAATATTCATTGTGTGTGTATGTGTGTTGGCTTTGAACGCTATGGTCACCCTCCAGCTAAGGAGACGTTTACCKCTGCTAGCCAGCAGCCAGACACCAGCGGGGAGTTGGCAGAGCCCTTATGGGCTCATTGTGCGCGAGTCCAGCCAGGGAGCAGAGCCAAGACTCCAGCTCCAGCGCTCAGCAGCTGCCAGAAACAGCAGCTCTACTAAGTGAGCTAAAAATCACCTACCTGCCTGCTGGTCAAGCCCAGAATGGAGACAAGTTCAAGTTAGATTAGATGGATGCTACAGTCCATACAGCCAACCAAATGGCTCCCTGTGACTTTTGGTCTGCTGAAGGCTTTGACAAAGTCTAATAGATACCACTCTAAACTTTTCACTATCTCAAAGTTTTAGCCCATGATTTACAAGCTTTCAATTGCACTAATGCATTCCTAATATATAAAGCAAAATAAAGGTATCAGAAGAGTGTATCCTCCTGCTATTGTTCCATTAATTAAAAAAAAAAAGAAAAAAAGAAAAGAAAGAAAGAAAGAAAGAAAGAAAAAACATCAAATGGATGGATTTTTTTAAGAGACAAGAAAAGTTTTTGTCCAAGGGCAAAGTCAAAGCTGCTTTCTTGCAACGCCCTGGCATAGGAAGAAAGATGGCATCACAAGGAAAAGACACTCAGCTCAGCCCTCTTGGTGCAATGATTCCGCAGCTTCAATTTCTCTTCTTCCAATGAGGGAGAAGGAGCAGCCGAATACAAGCTTTGCGGTGCTCACTCCCATGTGGGTGGCAGGTTGTCGAGTCAGGGGGAGGAAGCACACATTTTGGTTCCACAGTTGCCCTGGGGTCAGCAGGGAGCAGGGAAAATATAAATGGAGAAGAGACCCACTGGGCATGAGAGATGAAGCTGGGAACGACTGGCTAATTCCCTGCTCTTAGGCCACCCATGGCAGCTGTTGATGTCTATATAAGGAAATACTGGCTAGGAAATTTCCACAGCGTTAAAGAGTCTACAAACTAATTAGAGCACAATTCCAGTGATACCACACCACACTAATGGAAGGATAAAAATTAAATCCAGCTTTYCCTTTCTCAGCACTTTTTAAAAAGACCTTCTTTTTTATACACCTGTAAGTCATCTCTAGATGTTACCCATGGTCATTGATTGTGATTCATTAGCATATTTGCGATCTCAAGCTATCATAAACATAGGTATATATTATACCCAGGAATACAAAGCACCTAGGGTTTGGCTCTGTAAACAAGAATGCTTTCTGTCAACAGACRCACAATATATCACAACATTCAAAGAAAGATGGACATATCTCCTTCAGTAACTCAATACATTGATCCTAAGCAAATGCGATTATTCAGAAACTATGGCACATACTGTTTTGTAATTTAGAGATATGATCTTTTAAACAACCCAGTGGGAATTATATTTGCATTTTGCAAGTGAAGGYGGCAGAAAGTCCATTTTTAGTACTCTTCTGTTTCATTCAAATTTTATTTTTGCTCTCATTTTCTTCAGTCTCCAGGAATTTGTCTTTCAAGTTCAAATATGTTGCCCAATAGTATTTCTACTATCTTGTTCATTTTATTCAGGTAAGTCATTTGGATGCAGGAAATGAAAAGTCATTTTAAAACCAGCTGCTAGATTAAGAAATGAGGTGGAGAGGGGCGGACTACAGGTGAGGTTTTCACAGCTGAGATCCTTGAAAGGAATTTTGTAGCTGGCAATTAAATATGCAAAATAAAGTCAGATTTCAAGGCCATCGGTAGGAAAAATATGTTTTAGTGAGCTTTTATTTATTGYTGTCAATCATAGCATTCAGGAATCATGAGTAAAGGAAAAATAAACGAGATTAACACTAAATTTTTATTGTGATAAATTTGGAGTCCCTTGTGTCGGTTTTTAAGCCTTGGGCATTCTTTACAACTACCATAGTGGTTAGAAACCTTCTATAAAAAATTGGGAATCTGCTGTATCTAAGGGAGACAGTGCTTAAAGAAAAAGTGTAATATTAGGAAGCTCTATAAGCTGAAGTACTATCTGAAGTTTTGAAATTGCGGAGTGAGTTCAGCACTAGAAAACAGTTTATGACAAGAGAAGTTGAACTTTCATCTCCAAAAAATGCTGATGTCAGGGTTTTAAGCCTGAAGGGTTTAATTTTGAATGTTTTGTTTTTCCTCTATAAAATAATTCTGGAGAAGGGCATGTTGCAGAGGATGTTCTACTTCAAACGTTGTGATTACTCAAAAAAACATTATGATTTTGTTCTGTGACTAATCTTAGTAATTTAGTCTGGAGCATTTCAGAGCCAAGCACGCGCTTTGTACATTCTACAAGGCAAAGTCTCATGGACGCACAGAAATTCGTCATGCTCCTGTGGAATTTCTGATGCCCACAGGCTGCAGGGAGGGGAATGAAGCTCTATACCTGAGGAGGAGATTCTGGGAAGTGAGGACTGTGCCTGCAATAAGCTCCTCTCAGACTCCACAGGTTTCTGCAGGTCCATCTGTGAAAGGAAAGCCTCTGGACTGCAAGAACAATATGTTTTTTAAAAAAACCCTCCTTGAGTAATCTGGATCACTCATTCAGTAATGGACAGGAAGGTAATTTTGAAATAGGTAGTGAATGACGTAAGTAAACGGATGGATGGGAGCAGATGAGTGATGAGGCAATGAACAAGTAAGGAAGGAATGAGAGGTAGGTGTGATTTGAAAGGGCATTGCTCGGAGCTGCTATCTTACTGGCTTAATAGGACTCCCCAGGAAAAGATAAAGAGAACTAGGAGAAATATCTGAGTCACTTTCAAGATCAGTTGTTGCCAAAGCTTTCACTGCCTTTTATTTTGACATCTGCATCTTT
The DNA here is from genome assembly GCF_003343005.1 of Rhea americana. Lineage (NCBI taxonomy): Eukaryota > Metazoa > Chordata > Aves > Rheiformes > Rheidae > Rhea > Rhea americana. The sequence continues at coordinate 3,969,995 of NW_028186668.1, forward strand.
TGTGTAAGGATTTTCACAATTAGGCCTCTGAAATATGCTGTCAGCTCTAATCCCAGTCTAATTAGGACCTGGTTACTTGCTTGTCTGGGAGCTCATGATCTCCTTGAACAGAGTTTCTAGATATAAAAACATGAACACCTCCAGCTCCAGTGGAATAGACTTACAACACAGTTCCTAAAAAGGCTTTGGTTTGTGCGCACCAGCCAGTTCAGCTGGGATAGCTGAGGCTGCTTTCATCCATGGCTGACCCATCCCTGGGGCATCCCCGGGCAGCTGGCAGCAGTGGCAGCTGAGCAGGACAGGTACCTGAATCACCTCTGTTCACAGTTTGTCCTGTACTCACACACAGAAACTGCTAGTTGTTTATGTTAATAAGTTGTCAAGTTGTAAGTTTCAGCAGTGGAGGACTGGTTGTTCATCCCATCTAAGCCTCCTTATTACTGTGGTAGAAACTTTGGCCAAAGCGGACACTGAAGACAATAGCCACTTCCCAACCAAATCTTCTTCYAAACATGAATCAAAGCCAGATTTAAATAGCCTTCAGCAGAAGTCAGTAAAACTCAGATCTTAGTACATTTCAGGCTGCTTCATGACAAAGAGACTCTGTCACAAATTCYCAGCAGTCACAACAATCACTCATGAAAGATTTGAAACTAGGTTTTAAAATATCCTCTGAAACACAACTCTTTAGAAAGGCTAGTGTGAGGAATCACATTCATGCTGCATCAAATATACTCACGTGAAATCTGACTGCCTGTTATTTTTACCATCATTTACTAGCAGCATCATTTCCCTGGGACTGTAGAGGAGTGCACCAGGCCAGTATTTGAAGACAGTGGGATATACTCCACCTATATAATTCTTTCACCAGTTTCCAAAGTAGTAAAAATTAAGTTCATTATCTTAGACCTGTGTTTCTTCTTTATTATTGAGCTGCACTTAAACACATTTGTATGTACAATCTGATAATTTGTGTTTGCTTGAACTCATGTTTTTAAGTGTGCTATGTTCTCACATGCAGTCTTTTGAAACATGTGCATGTCAGAAAGGAAAAAATATGTTTTTCCTATGTTAAGGGTAACTACAGCTTTAGAATCAGGACTAGGAAAAATTCACTGGCTCCAATTCAGAGATCACGTGGAAGCTAGTAAAAGTTATCCACCAGCGAAATATGGAGTAATCATATCGTTACCTGTAACCAGAACTTGCAGTGAATTCTTCTTCAGCAATGCCTTGAATAAGACATTCATGTCCTACTGGTTAGATATTCTACTGACTTACCTCTTGCATAGCAAAATAGCTGTAAGATGTGACCGTTCCAAAATAAAAGTGGGTTTACACTCTTCGCATAAGTAGAAGGTGTTATACAAGGGTGCAAAACAAGACAGCCAAGTGATAATGCAATGTAATTTCCAGGCCGTAAGACACAAGAACAAGCCATAGCGTAATTTGAAGTGGAGTACATCCTCTTTCATGGCTTAAGGTTACACAAAAATGTCTAAAGCACCAGACTCAGAAATCCCACTGCCAAAAGTAACACCAGCCCCTTTTGATTTATGTCTATCTTAATGGGGTTTAAGTTTCCAAGTCTTTAAGATACTAGATTGCTGCATGGATTTAGGCAAGTGTGCCTAACTAATTTAAAATCAAAACAAGACAAGTCTTAAAAGCAGTTTTGGATAATACTACTCATTTCTTAATGTCTGTGTATCTGGTCAGCCCCTGTACTTCAAGTGTATCTCCTGCTGCTGTTCATAAGATTGCCATAGGTAAAGGAGAATCTGKTGAATGACCACACAGGGGAACAGAAAAAATGACTGCACACAGAATGGTGTTCCAAGCATTTAAATAAAGGAGAAATCACAAAAAGCTTTTTCTTTCGCTCTCATCTTCTGGTACTAGAATATTGAGCTATATAGTACAACAAATATACAGAGATGAAGAGAGAGAAAGAGCTCTTGTCAGAATAAAGGGAGAAGAACCAAGAATACGTGCAGAACTACTCTTGGGAAAAAAAAAAAAAAGACTTAACTGTGTATTGAACTGAACACCAGAATAAGCAGCCAGTTATGACATGCATCCATGTGACATTTCACAGCATCCTGTGAAAGAAGAGGAAAAAAGATTTTAAAATGATGATAAAAAGCAAGTGAATGAAAAAGAAAAAAAGAATTGCTATTAGAACAAAAGAGAAAATGGCTAATTTCAGATAATGCTTAAAACTTAAAGAATAAAATAGCAGCTGACAAGGAAAGGAAAGGAAAGGAAAGGAAAGGAAAGGAAAGGAAAGGAAAGGAAAGGAAAGGAAAGGAAAGGAAAGGAAAGGAAAGGAAAATGGAAGTGATACATGTTTTGAACCATAAAGTTTTATGAATGATAAGGCAATATTACTGCACACAGAGGTAAAGTGAGGATGAAATCACACACAGCTGCCACTGCTCCACTGGTAGGTCAGTGGTCTTCAGTAACAGATACTACAGATCTCTATGCAGAGAAGTACAAAGCAAAACAGGGGGAGTTATTGGTGAACAGTGAAAATTAAAACACTTAAATCTTTTTCCTTTGCTGTATTTTATGACCTCATTACCTCACCAGTGCTTACAGTAAAGAGTACTGTTTAAAGTGTAGTTCCTCTTTAGAAATAACACTGTTATTCAGGTAAAGTGTTTTTGTAAGAAAGCCAACCCTGAAGTCATGTCACGTTACAGTTTATGAAGGTCAAAGAGAATGGAAACCCACAGCTCTCAAAAAAAATCTATTCTGCTACTTGCTTTTCCCCCATAAGAAACAAAATACAGTACGCAACAACTCYTCTGGTGACGCATAGTTCAGTATAGTTGAAGTGTTATTATGTGTTACTTGAGTCATAACTGACAGGGTGCCAGCCTTACATTTGTTAGAGTAAACAGAGATCAGCTTTAAATTTCCATGTTGTTATGCAACTGTGTTATTACTTAAAGGACTACTTGTACTCATGGAAGAAAAGCCATCTACCTTCCTGTTACAGTGCTGATATAACTCTCTCTGCTATAGACACACTTTCATATACATGTATGTTTATATTTATATATGTATTTATATATACACACACACACACATATAAGAGTGTGTGTGTGTGTGTGTGTGTGTATTTCGTATATACACAAATGCATTTTAATGGTTCTGAGGTAGTACTCCTTGGACTTCAGTCTCAAAGTAAAATATCATCCTTTGTTTTTCAGAGAAATTAGAGACTTAAGGTTACTGCACAACTGACCCATGCCTGGAGCTAACCAGGAAAGAGGTCCAGCTGACCGCACAATTTAATTCTGTGCTGATCTCAGTAGTCAGCAGGACTCGCACACTAGAATGTCAGCAACAATTATACCTTGCTGCTCTCAGTTTCTCAAAAGGTGAATCAATTATAACTTGAAAATCAMATTAATCGGTCTTTATCAGTGACTATATTTATCCAGTCTGTATTTGCTTTGTGATAGGTATCCACCAATAGCATAGCACACAGAAAAAAAAGAATATTTGGAGTAATGTTGTTTGGAGCTTTCTCTAGGGAAAAGAACTACCATATTACTATCAAGAGCAAGTTGGGCTCCAGGTTACATTGCAAGCTAGCAATGACAGTCCCTAGGGTCTACCTTCAGGACTGCCCAGGAAATGGATGGCCCTAGATGTCACTAGCACAGTCAGAAGGCAGGATAATCTGACAGCTCCATCAGCCAACAAGAAATCCAGAGGCCTCCTGAAAGCCAGGGAGGGTTGCCAGGGAGGTAACTGCTTTTCTTTTAATGCTGCAGCAAGGTGGTTTACTTCCTTTCAGGGTCGAATCCAGATAGCAGTGCCCTTACAGCTTCACTTATCAGAGTATAAGCTTTTAAGTATTCGCTTATATGAATAATGATTAATCACTCAGGTATTTATCACTTTAATATAATTCCTGTATACTCTTATTGCATCTTCACTGGCATAGCACAGGCATGATTAGAGCTAACACTYGGGGAGCATCTTTCTGCAAAGAGCTTAAAGAGCTTGAGAGGCTGCATACTGACAACAGGTGAGACAGCTCTTGGCAGGGAGGTAAACAGAAGAGGCCACAACAGCTGTGAGAAAAAGCAGAAGTGACACCATTTGATATCATCTCCAGCCTGCCCTTTTGGGTTATCTCTGTGGTCCCAGGGCTCTTTGTCCCCATTGACCTGTGAAAGGAAGAAGATCAATAGCAGGAAAAAATGGATAAAGGGCCTGAACTCAACTGCCCTGAGCCATGGGCTGCTCTGGCCATGATATGATACTGCTTGTATAACTACCAGAAATTATAGGCTGTAGTCCATCTGTCCACCTGAGATGTGGCTAATCATATGTTCCCTCATCAAATACTTGTGTCACACAAGTGCAGACACTTGYGATGCCTTCTTTTCTCAAGAAATAAAGTTTGTGTCTCATCTTCTCTATCATGATAGCAGTGAAAGCATAAAGCAAACTGAAGGTTGTTCAAATGATGGTATCTCTTTGGTTCATACAGGTTCAAGCTCATTTCTGCCCATTTCTGTTTTTAATCCAAAGGCTGGAGTTTTTCTTCTGAGATGAGGACATAATGGGATTTCCCCACTGTTCTGTGCTTTTCATAGAATGCAACTGTCACCTGATTTCTCCTCTGACAAACCTGTTCTGGGGCAGCTAATTCTGGGAAAATTCTGTTATCATACTGGTACTTCCTGATTTCTCTTCTTTCTTTTGTTCTCTTCTTTCACTGCTTCTTCTTCTTCTTCTTCTTCTTCTTTGTTTCACTTTGTTTTTTCTGTGTGTGTTTAGGCAAGTCAACAGTAACCATTCTCCAGCCCAACACCAGTTATATAAAATAGCCATTGGATAGAAATAGTCCCGAAAACAGGAAAAAAGGACTCCATACTCTCAGCTCAGTGTCGTATCCACTAAGATGCAATATCATATATACATCTTTCCATTTCATTCTCCAGTAAGTTTGAAATCTCTCCTGTACAGTGGCATAGCTTTAACTAATGGAGGAGAGAAGCTGGTAGAGAACAACATAATCAGATAGATGTCAGTCTGAGGGCACTGAAATGGGTTTTCTATTTCCTAAGTGGACACGCTTGACACTATATTATCAAAGAGGAGCACCATTTCTTCCGGAAACACTTATTTTTTTAAGAAGTGGGAAAAAATGGCATTTCTTAAGGAACTTAATCCTGTGGGTATGTGGTAGATGTTCTCTGATCATGCCTAACAGATTAGAAACCCCAAGGTAATTATGTGCAACAAAAYAGAGCAGCTAGATTTCAATTACACAGCCTAAATCACAGAGGGTGATCAGAAAATGCTTAGAGCTGTAGCCACCAGAGAACTTGCAAGTCAAGGCAGTACCTGAATTGCAATCTAGAACTGTAGTTTTGGTCATTCACATTCCACCTTTCAGGGGTTCTAGTCCTTATGTCCTTTCTTTGGTCTAGTCTGATACCTAATAGTGCTATCTCGTGACTCCTATCATAATAGCATGATGTATCTTACTGTTGGCCAAAGTTTTGTGACAGAGTGACACTGAATGACACAGCAATGGGAAACAGCAGTAAGACTTGCTTCTTACCGTAAGAAAAACATCAGATCACCATTAAATAAACCAGACCCTTAAAGTAAAGTACCCTTGTCATCCATCCCCAGTGTGTGTCTCTACTTTCCAAATAAAATCTCAGCCTTTTTCTCTGCTACTTACTGATATCWCTTCTTCATGTGAGGAAAGCAACCTGAATGTTCATTCAGAGTCAAGCCCTCTGTATCAGGGAATCAAAACAACCTCCACACTTTAGGTCATATTCAGGCAGCTGTTACAAAGTCAGTGCTCACAAAGACCCATGTGGCCTGATGGTTTTCTTTTCCCTTGAAAAGCTCCCTACTAGAGAACAGAGCAGGAACAGAGTTTTCATGTATGATTTATCAGTCAGAAAATATCAGGCCTGTGTTGTACATGGATGCTCTCTTGCCTGGACAAGGCAACACCATGTGTTTACAGAGCAGTGCCATAGTTACTTTCCTACTTCAAGCTACATCTGTTGTTTGGCATCTATCAGCTGGAAAGAAGCCAGTTACTCGTCCTGTCATCATCCTATCTCCACAGGAGATCTTGCAGACCAGCCGTACAGCCTTCATTCCTCTCTCTCCCTCCTGGCATGTGACCTGCCATGCCCTGAGATGCCCCCATCACATAACCACATGCACACGCACATTAGACACATGACTCCAGTGCCTTGGACCCCTGCCACCCATCATTTGACCCAGTTCATGGTATCTCGTACTCTGTCATAGAAGTGACTGCACAGCCAGTATTCACATTCCTGTCAAGACTACTTAAGCTTTCGGACAGAATAAATTTCACAAGATATGTCATGTACAGTTTCTGCCATTCAGAGAATGTGTACATATTAAAATGAAGTTGGCTGTAAGTGTTTATGTGCACTTATCTGCAGATAACTGCATGCAGAACTAGGATTTGTTCTGAGGGCAAAAATAAGAGAAGCGGTGCTCTGCTGGCACTTCAAAAAATATGACTCCTAATAAAGTGGTGATAGTCCTATTTTTAATTTGGCTTCTGTGTCTAGTCAGTAATGATTCTTCATAACAATTTATTGGCCCTGGGTTTGCACTGTGCTCTTCATGCTAACTTCAGGAACAGTAAAAAGCCTTGGTCTTAAAATTTAGTTGCTTTGTAGATGTCTTCTCAAGAGAAATATCAAAAAGTGGCTTGGGTTAGCCAGATTTTTTTGGCTGTCTTGTTTCTGCTTGGCTCAAGGCTTACTTATTAGGCATTTTCACATTCATATCCCTGGCAATGTAAAAGCTATATATTCAAAAATCTGGCACATGCACAAAGATGTGCACTGACATTCACAAAACATTTCCTAAGATTGTGGTTGCTTAAATTTCAACTCCTTAATTAGCAGGATGTCTTCAAGAAGACATTTTCAGAGTTCTTTTTACATTTACTATTCTATCTGAAAGGTTTCTCCTAAGATTAAATTTACTACAGAGCAGCACATGATATATCATGGATTTCTAGACCAGTTCTCTTCTACTACCCAGAATTTTTGTCTGTTTTGAAGAAGAATATATTAGCCAGAAATCATTTTTCATGCATAGGTCAGTGGTACAGCAAAGCCAGCACAGCCAGGACATGTTGGCCCTACTCCACATAGTGTGTAGTCAGTAGCTTGTAAGTACCTGGTCTGACACTGCCAAGACCTAATGGTCTTGTCACACATGTACTGACAATCAACAGGTCTGACATGTCCCAGGGGCACTGGCCTCAGGGAGATCATTCTGCATGATAGGTGTGCAGAATTTCTTGGAGATAAATAGAGGAGCCTTCCCCCATCCTGCGTTTTCATCTCTTTGCCTAGACAAGAGAAGACTTTCAGCATAATTGTTCTTTTGCATTTTTAATTTTGCATGCAAATAATTAGAACTGTGGTGTTATGATATAATTTTGAGCAGGCCATGGTACTTGTAGAAACCTGAACCAAACTCTTAGAAGCCACCAGGAAAAGAAAAGAAGCTAAAACACTGACAAGTTGGCATACTTGTGCTGCACTTAAACTTTTTAAAAAATCCTTGTCTTTCTAGTAAGTGTGCAAACGTGAACTCACACTCTTTTCTTTTACTCGATACAAATATGTCTGACACAATCATCTAGCTTTGTAGGTATGTGCTTAAAACAAGTGCACACATAGGTTTAGGAATGCAAGAATTGTTAATAAAATTATCAGTGTCAGAATTATATGGGTAATCAAAATATCAACATAGCTTATATATTTCTTTTTGCTATTCCTGTGTTCTAGAATGACTCTGCTWTAGTCAGTCTAATTCAGAAAATAAATTATTTCATTTCAGGGTATTTACCCTGTTTTGTAAGCACAATAATAATTCTGGAGCATACTTGTTATCATTTTGGATGAGAATTTGCAGAATAGCTCAGAGGAATAATTATTTTAGAGGATCTCTTCCGATCAATTTCTGCATCTAGGCAAGCCCTTAGGCCCTATAGACCACATATGTCTTCAAAGGCAGTCCAAAACTGCAAAAAGCACTGAATGAGGCCTTTCACCTAAAAGAAGTTGACACTATTTGAGCCAATATTTAGAAATATTTGCAGTGAAAAAAAGAAAATCTTAGCACACTATAGGGCACTACTTAGGAGCCAGCTAAACACAACTTCCAATCATTGGACGCCAAACACAAAAATTTTAGCTCAATACAGAGAAAATGTATTTGCCTACAATATTCCAKTAGGGCTTTAACGGCTTTATAAAGAAAATACTTTGCACTAAAACACATTAAGTATTTTCTACTAAGCTGTAAGAATATAATATYGTAGGAAGGATTCAGCTGGTCCCAGTATGTAGGTCCAGGTTTTTACTAAGGTGATCAACAAGCTAACAAAGTTCATATGAACTTCTTTTCTTCAACATGACATCCACAGGATTATTAGCTGGTCGAAAACAGATTGAAGAGGTCCAGTCTGTAAGCCATATTGAGTTYATGGAAAACTTCCATCCACTTTGTTGTCTTTCCTCAGAAAAGACAGGGTTTATTTGTTTGATTCCAGTAGCTAATTGTGGCCTTCTCCAAGGAACTATCYCACCATGGAGTCCCTCATTGGAAATTCAGAACCACCTTACACCAAAAAAGCTAACTGGGCATGTCAAGAAAAGAAGATGWAAAAGAAGTTCTGAGAGAAACACAGATGCATCTTGTTCTTTTCTGTTACTTCTCTGCTTGAAAATTAAATATGACTAAAATCACACTCTGGTCAAAGGACAACAGACATGGAAAAGACTCATCCACAATATTAAAAACACTTAGCCTCTTAAACAGAGTAACCACATACAAGCTACCCAATGGGAACAGTGTCTGGTCCATGTTAAATCCTAAGCTGTGTTGTGGGATTTTCGGGGAAATAGCAAGCTCGCCAGGCCGATATCTTGCCATGGAAAAGTTCAACAGTGCAACAGCAGAGAGAGTGGAGTTTCTGAGTTCAGAACAATCCCTGCCAGCATGTTGTTCACTAAGATAGTAATAACCTTCTATTTCTGTCAAGGAACAGGAACTGAGAGATGATTTCTAGCTTATTTATGCTTGTGGAAAATGAGAGAACTTTGTACATAATATCTCTCTGCACTCTTATCATGGCTCACATCATTTCTTCTCCTGGGAGAAAAACTGAGGTAGCATACACCAAGAGAGAAAAATCTCTCAAAAAATCTCTTTATGAAGAACTCCTCATTTCATTGGGATAGAAGAAATTCTTGCCCTGTAAAAAGGTCTTCTGGGTCTGCCCCAAGCTGTGTGCTTATCACAAACTCAAGATTGCACCAGTAGGAGGGAAAAATCAGAACCTATTCATTAGTTGTTCCATAATACATTTAAAAATACAAACTTACAAGGTCACTTACATAAAGCCTGTAATACCATATGCTCAACACATTCCAGAACACCAAAGACATGAATCACTGCAGTTCTATTCATAAAAATACTCTTYTACTCCCCCAGCACATCACACAATGATGTAGTTACAGGAACTCTTTTTTCAGGTGGCAGCTGATTCAAGAGGTTCCAGCATTCRGTGTATTCCTGCCTTATACCTATAATTGACCATTTACTTCATTGAACTGGTTTAACTGTTTGTGGAGCTGYATCAGCCACAATACTGGATTTAAATCAACGAAAAATAAATTTTTTTCAAGTTAAAAAAAGATTTTTTTTCAGTGATGTAACATTCGGTGACAAACTGTTCCTTCAGCACTACTGAGAGGGCAATGATCTTTTGCTCAGCACTGGGAACAGGCAGTCAAAGGTGGGGAAGGTAAGAGCTCTTAAACTAGCTTTGCAAATAGAGAGAAATGATTGATCAAACTAGATTCTAGAGAGAACAGTGATAACAGAGGCAGGCCATCAGAGAGGGTCCTYCTCAAAAACCTGTGTATGTTTTTAAATAGTAGAGAAAATCAGTAGTTTTTGCAAAATAACATATTTGCATAACAATGACAAACCCAGAGTGTCCCTAGTTATAACTGGAATGGMAGTGCGAGTTGTCCTGGGAAAAGCTTTGGTCCCTGGGATCAGCTGCAATGCCTTTATAGCTTCTTTAGTAGACTTTACAAAAACTCTTTTAAAAAAATCTGTAATAATAGGAAAACTGGATATTGCCAAAACACATTAAGACTTTTCCTATGCTTAACCTTCGTAAATTAAGCTTTCTATGTGTGTACATACACACACACACACACACACACACACACACACATACACATATATATATGATGTGATGTGTGTGTGTGTATGTATGTATATATATATATATATATATACATACACATGAATTGTGAGAATACTCATCTGTATTTGCATTGTTTGCACAAACATTCAGATTCAATAAACCTAAGGGGATTTCCTCACCGTCGCTGGGGTAAGACAGAAAAGTCTCAGGGGAACTGACAGAGTTAGACCATGCTTAAATAAGCACTAGTGAGAGCTGTGATTTAAAATGAGGTAAGCTGGTGGACAAATTTCCAATGTAACCGACTTTCTAGTCAATATGGAAGAAGTCTTATTTGTTCCACAAAAAATGAAATTTTTAAGATTAAAATTTTGCTTAAGGAAGTTAGGTAATAAAGTTCTGAATGTTGAATACTAGAAAAGATGACAGTGTGGAAAAAGTGGAATACAAGTGTGATCAGTGTTGGATGGAAGTTTTTTTTCAATAAGGTATTACTTCTTCAAAAGAGGTTAATTTAACTGAGAGAAAAGTAGGAAATAACTAATGTGTTTTCATGAGTTTTATGTCCATCAGTGTGTTGCTAAATATTTTGTTATGAAAATAGGAATGTCAAAGTTCTCAGCTCTCGAAGAAAGATACTTTAAAAAAAGAGTGTATATATTGGAATTTCCTCTTATTTCACCCCAGTGAAATAAGAATAAGAAAAGTATYTGAACATCATATTTTGTCACACAATAATTGGTGCAAAAACTTAAAATGTACCAGGAGAAGTAGCTAAGGCATTTACAAATTAAATCCTGTCTTAAGTTGTTTTTCACTGACTGACTGTTTCACCACACTACTGCTTTTAGAAATCAGCAACAGGAATTATGGTGGTGAACAGTTTCATGGAAGGGCAATCAGTTTTTCTGTAATAGGGGTCTTGAAAGCTGTTGTCTCTAGAATAACACCTGGATCATGGAGACAAGTTCTTACTCTGTTATAAAAAGTYATTGTTTACACAAAGGGCACGCAAGACGTCTTGTTTCTGTGAACAGAGTGGAAATCAAGCAAAAAGATGCTATTTCTTCATTCAAAATTTAAGGACTCTGATTTAGGAGTGGGGACAGTATAGCTTAGGGTGGCTGATGTGRTCATACACATCCCTCTGCCCTGCCACTTCTGAGGTTTATTCATCCTTTAGAGGAAAAGGCTGAGGGAGGCCATACCACTGTCTGCAACTGCCTGATGTAAGGGTGGAGGGAAGATGGAGWCAGACTCTCCTCAGAGGTCCACAGTGGAAGGATGGGAGGTGACAGGTGCAACAAAGGAAATTTCCACTCAAGGTAAGAAAAAATATTTTGCCATGAAGATGGTCAAACACTGGAACAGGAGCCCAGAGAGGYTGTGGAAAATATGTTCATGGAGCTATCCAAAGCTCAACTGAAGAAAGCCCTGGCCCTGCTTTGAGCAGAGCGTTGGGGAGATGACCTCCAGAGCTCCCTCCCATCCAGTGTGATTCTCTGATTCTGTATAGATAGACAGGCGATCCTCACTTTCTAGTCAAATACAGCAGGAAAAGTTCTCACTGATGGAGCTTCTCTTGTTTTGTTTTGCCTCTCTGGGACTCCTTTTGGCAATTTTCCAAAAGAAATCAGTTTGTCTGCCAGATCTTGCTTTTTCAAGGATCCAAACCACTTAACTGTGGACATTATGAGTACTACTGAGGTAGAAAAACTGATTTTCAGTATGCTTACAGGTACAGCCACAGTGTGAAAGTATTCACAGATACCTGTCTCAAGGAAAAAGATTTACCTACCTGTTGCTATCACTTAATTCAACCTCAGAGCTAGTTTCTCTTAGATCTTATGCCGCCTTCTGTTGTTTTCCATTCACACAGCTAAAACAATAATCTTGGGTTTTACTGTCCTTACTGCTTCAAAGTCCTCTTCTCTGACCTCAACAAGAGCCACTACCATCTGTTCACAATGTTGTTGCAAAGATGATTCTGATTTATCACTATGACAATATCCCTTACTGTTGCATCCCAATCCAAATTCTGCTTTCTCCATGCATCAGTCACTAAGTATTTGTCTTCAAGCCCCATCTATAGAGAAATCGCTTGCTCCACTACTAGACTGTAGCTTCTGCTGGGAAGGAGCTCCAGCAATGCATACACTAAGCATCAGATTTAGGAGAGGAAATGAAGAATTATAGTGTCTACAGTGTTAAATAAGGATGGATATACGTAGACTGAATCTAATAACTTCTGCAAAAAGATTAATTGTATATTATTTACTTAGAGGTTAAAATTTCTCACAAGCTTTTGAGATTCTCTCAGAAGAGTGAGTGTTTACATGGCTTTTTTCCAAACTTTTCTGAGAATTTCTTATGCTTTGAAGTACTTTCCTCTTGAAGGAAGCCACTGCCTGAGGTGTAGCTTCTGGAAGGATACAGAGCTATGCAAGTTAGTGGCAGTAAGTTTACTAGAACCTGACCTTAAATGTAAGAAACTCCTTCAAATATCCTGCACTTACTCTGCATCCTTCTCTGACTTTAAAAACAACATGTAATTTCTTTTTACCAAAACAACTTGCCACTGAGACAAAAAGGATGATGGAATCTTCTAATTCTGTGCCATGATACATGTATATGTGCTAATTTCTGTGTTTGTTATRTATTGTTACAGGAACTTGACAAAGCATTAATTTTGTATATAACACTTCTGAGCCAGGCTTGATATAATGTTGCATTTGGCTCCAATTCAAGATGTAGTTTGATATTTATATGCTTTTTTACATTGAAATATGATTGCATGCTTTTAGATTTACAAAACCCTGGTCTTGCCAGGAAATTCTTGCCTGCAAAGCTATTTTAGGATTTTATCAGTTAAAAGGTTTAGAAGCTAAATTTTGTCCTCACATTGACTTAAATGGATACTGCATATACATATTCAGAGGCAAACTTTGGCCTTAAATTTGATTCAATTGTTTAGCATGGTTGGAATTACATACTTAAAAATTCAGGGTGATTAATGACACTGGTGACAGTTTGTGAACTCCTAACATTTCTCTGATGCTTGGAAAAAGCTCTAAATTTCTTTCACTGACACATTATACAAATAATAACTTAAATCCTCATGTGGTTTCTATTTGTTGCAAATTTAAACRCTTCAAAAGTTATAATGAAAAACTGACTTTGAAAAGAAAATTTTCATATATTTTATCCTTTCATGTTTTTTAGCAAACCATTAAAACAAACAAAAACAGAAACATTTTAAGTGTTCAGAATCAAACAGTCTTAGTATCGCACAGAAAACCTGGACAATATCTGATTTTTTTTTCCACCTCAGAGAAGTCTTTTTAGTTGTTTTGTAAAATTCCATGGAAAATATTTACTGTTTTTTAACTGACCCAGAGACTTGAACTAGRAGAGCAAAAGCATTTGGTCAGTAGCTGCTCCTGGCAGCCATTATGAAGTTAGCAGCCCATTGGAATCCCCCAGGAATCTCATTTTTAACTTATGAAAATAAATACGTTTCCAAYCCTAACCACTCCAGAAAACACTGAAAATATGAACTGAAAGTAAATCAATGCATTGTTCCTTTACTGACTGTGCAGACAGCCAGAAATAAAGCCTGGAGAGATGGGAATGTTTAGCACAGTAGACTATTGACTCAAAATCCTTAGTATGATAATTCAAGTTTCAACATTAACTATTTTATAACTGTTTATCATTTCAGCAGCAGCATTTGGCTAATGTGCTGTATTATGATTGTAAACCAGCTGTCACTCTCCTTCCTGTGCCAGTTGACAGAAAACCTTCCTCTGACCCTGAAAATTATAACACATCGRCTTTTCTATCTCTCAGAAGTCCAGGCACCGAGGCCTTGTTGCATAAGCTGCTAATTAACACAGAGCAAAAGGATAGTCTCTGCCCTAAGGAGCAATTTAATTATGACTGAAGTCAGCATGTAAATACCAACAGAATAAAAAGAGTGTACGATTTCTCCAGGGAAGAGGGTTCAAAAGATGTCCATCCTCTCTAGTCTCAGCTACTAGCTCCTAGGGTCAAAGAAGTGGTCCTGTTTCAAAAACAGCACCACGATTTTTAGTAGAAGGTTGAGCTTTATTATTATTATTATTCTTTCTTCCTTAAATTAGATCATTCAGCTTTTCAGGGCTAGAGTGAGTTGGATCAGCAAAACTGATGCTGACCTGCTCCTGTGGTCCTCCTGAGTGCTCTGGCTGGGGAGAGCCTTGACAACAGCCCGGCTGATGGTGCAACCAAGGCAAGGCACCAGTGCCAAGGAGCACGGTGACACAGCAGGGCCGTACCAGGCAGCACGGTAAGCTGCGGCATCAGTACACCAGCTGCCAAGGAAGACTCTCCACGTATGTAGTAGAGTGTTATGGGGAGAAGTAGCACAGGAGAAAGTATGGAGTACATACTCGAAAACATAACCAGGTCTGAAGGTCAGAATCATTGACAAACAAGAGGTGGGAATCAATGTTTCCTTCCTATAAGAGAGAAGAGATGCTGAAGAGGCTGAATAGGAAGAAACCGAACAGCCTTGAGAATGAAACTAATTGCCTAGGTATTTGTTGTATATTAGCCATTGTCAGTACAAAATCTTGGGACTGTGAAGCAAAATTGGCAAGAGTGGAAATTACATCTTATTTCATTTCAAAGCTATGAACACTGCAGTTTGAATGCAACATTTGTTTGCACACTTCAGTGAGAATTAGCACATGAAGCRAAGCAGCAGCTGAATTTCCCACCCTTTGCAGCCGAACAGGACAAATTCAAGCATCTTGCTACGTGGCTAACTGTGTCTACATTACAATGTGCTCTCTATTGCACAGGATACCTACCCTGAGGTTTTATTGTCATACAAATAAGGGAGCAGCACTGTCTTTCCATTATAATGTGCTTAATTTAAGAGGTAATTATTATCATAGCAACATTTTACTATAGACATTATACATACAGTAGCTATTATGAAATATAGAAAGGCCTCTTCTCCAAGTGTATTGTCTGTTCACTCGAACTAGGCCTTGCCGAATCCCTTGTGCAACTGTTACGCTTTGTTCAGCTTATAAAAAAATCACTGTAGACCACCATGAATATATGGTATATAGCAGCTTTAAGTCTGTTCATAAAGTTTTAAAGACAAGACTTGAATTCTCTGACTTAAAATTAAATTTAAATGTTTTAATGGGGTGAGCTCTTCTATTCAAGATTGATATGCCTGCAGGCTTTATAAAATGCCAGCATTCTAGGATTCAGAGATATTCTCTGAGCCAAGTTGCTAAAGGATATCACACACCAACAGCAACCACCACTCTCCCTTTTGCAATCACATACAATGATATAAAATGGACCCCCAGATTTCCTTATTCAGGTTTCTTTTCATCTCCTGCACAGGGCATTAGAAATGCATTTAGCTCACCCTTGAAAAATAATGCATATTTTCTCACTTCTATGCCTTTGAAATATTGCTCATGACAGTGAATATTTAGAGTATTTTGTGAATGGCAGAGGCTTGTAAGCACTCTTATCCTGGGGATATTTACTGGCCTCAGGCTTAGGTGGTATCCTGCTTCAGTGCCATTGAAAAGGTAAGACAAGCTTGTGCTGGTTGATGTGAGGCTAGCAGACTCTTCTCACTTCCCAAGGGTGACCTCTCTCCTTGTCTGGCTACTCAGGGATGGTGTAATGGCCACACAAGCCAAATCTTTTTGGATATTTTTCATTAGAATCCTTTGAATGAAAAGGAGCAGTAATGTAATTTTGCAGCACTGTTTTCATATTTGACAAGTGGTACAGATCCTGGTCTCCAGTGTGAATTCTTGGGCAAACTATTTCATACAACCGATGAATTGGGTTCATACCTCAGCTTCCCCAGCTGTATATTAGAGATAGTAGAAATGATAGAAATCCTGCAGTTTTTGCTGAAAACGCTTGGAGATCCCCTCATGAATGTACTAAGTAAGTGTGAAGTATTAGTATTGTTATGTAATTCAGCATGACTATGAGACACAGAAATTTTGCATTAAATCATAAAAATCCTATGCAAGCTAAGGTGACAAAGACACTGCCAATATTCAGTTTTGCGATGTTTCAACAGCCACTTGGCACAAGGTGAAACAGGAATTTCGTAAGAAATATGGTGAATGAGGAGGAAAGGATGAACAGTAAGAAAAGGAAAGCAGAAATAAGAATGGGTGAAATGAGGCTCTATTCTGCTTGTTTCCAACATGAAGCAAAGCTGAAGTGAAGAGCAATGCAACTCTAGCCAAAGCGACTGGCCTGAGAGCTGCAGTATAGTCAGCACTACACCTGCCTTTCTTCTAGCTGCAATCTCTGTTCAGATACAGAAAACACATATAGAATATAAGCTGCATCTGTTAGCCAAACAAAAGAGAAAGTATCCCTACTACACCCACAGTAGTAGGGATATAGGCTTTTAAAGTCTGTAATTACTCTCAGTGTTGCACAGAATGAATGAACCAGAAGCTCAATGAGCCACAGAGGAGAATTTCAGGGGAAATATGACAACAATCCTTCTCCATGATTACCTAATCTTACTAATGCCTGGAAAAATAAAACCTCCACATTCTAAGATTGAATATTTCCTATCATATTGCTTCCTATGCAATTCACTTGTCTATTCCCTAGCCAGTGTTACCACTAGAGAGCCAGTTGTAGTTCCTGTGCTGAAAAGGATGCAGAGGCAAAAAAAAAAAAAAAAAAAAAAAAAAAAAAAAAAAAAAAAAAAGAAAAAAGAAAAAAAAATCCAAATCCTTTAAGGGTTGGATGACAGCTCCCTCTTTCTTAGCTGCTGGGGAAAGAGATGAAGAGATTCCTGCCCATAGCCTACCTTTAAGGACTGTCACTGCTACACCACTGGAAATTACTGTCCTACAGACCTGCTGACTAAACYGCTTGGATAGTCACTCCCAGAACAATTCAGTTAAAATGATCTAGGTTAAAGCTGAAACAAGCTAAAAAGTGTTTTACATGAGCTGAACAGTGGAAGGGACAGTGATGGAAGGTTGGCAGGCATTTCTRCAGTAGCATTGCTGCAGTCAGCAAAGCGTAGCGATCAATCTCTCAGAGCTGAAATATGTAGGGTCCTGAGAACCTGAAAGGGAAGCTTCCTGCTATTGAACCCGTGTTGTGCTCAGCCCTCTGGTACCCAACAAGCTGACACCCCAGGGATGTAAGAAACAACATATACTGTTAATATCTCTTGGTGGTATTTTCATAAGAGAGGAATTGTAGAGAACATAAATGCCTATTTTTGAGAAAGTTCAACCATGAAAATATGACTACTTATAATTAGTCTAGCTGAYGAAAATGGAAATGATACTTCTCAGTCTAGTTTTAGTATGGTAAAGCAGAGAAAGAGCTCCAGCTAGCTTATATATGCRCTGAGATTGTACCTTTATATTCTCTACTACTTACTTGAAGCAAGAACTGATATCTAGAAACATTCCCTGAGTAAATCATTACACAGTATAAGCAGCCAAAGAGCTTCTTTGGGAATTTTTATTTGTTAATTTGCACACTATTTGTCTTTCATTTAATAAAGCATTCAGAGTCCAGCTGTGCTCAGGGTCATTTAGATGCTCAAGTCCAATAGSAGCACTTGTAAAGGGTCATAGGACCTTAATTCTGTGCATATATAAGCCACAGCGCTAGCCTTTGTTGTATTGCTGCAGAAGGCATAGTCAAACGGTATGTCAGGCAAACTTTGTAGGGAAAAATAGCATCTTTTATTAAACGAACAGTAAGCCCCAACAACTTTTTGGACAGGCATGCTTTATTCAGGCCTGAAATCAAAATCTTTTCATTGTCTTTAATAAATGTTACATCAGGATTTGACAGGTGTCAGAAATTGTTTTTGCCATAGGCGAGAATAAGAGATGACTGATCAACCACCCATCCTTCCACAGTAAGAATCTGTGCTGAGGAAGTTAGGAATGTAGGTGAGGTGTCTAAGGATGTGCCTCATCTATTCTTTAAATGTATTTCCAAATAAGGCAGGTATATGCATTTAAAATTCAATATATATCTGGCAACTTGTGGAYGACTTTGCAGTTCAGAGCAAAAACAAAATATTACTAAACAAGATGGTGTAAAGCAAGTTTTAACTTATTTAGTATGTCTGGTGACCTATTGAAGGGAAACAAAGGCGTCTATTATATGGCCTTAAAAAGTCTGATTTGATTCCAGTATTTGACTGTAGCGTTACCTTCTCCACCCCAAAGACCCTACRCCATGCACTTTCTCATGCACGGCTTATCTTCTATCCAAATTTAACTGTTCAACCTCTTTTATTTTCAGGTGGACAATTCTGCCAGGCACAGCAAAGAAAGTCAAATTCTCCCTAGCTACAACCTTGCATCAAAGCTTCTCCTGTTCCTCAATATATGCATACAAGGGATCTTCCAGATCTGGTGCACTAGTGTGCAGGGTCTGCTGTTATTTGGACTGATATCTACCACCTTGTGCACTGGGGCAGGACAGACTTAAGAACTTCAGCTGAAAGATGCTATAAGCTACCATCCATTACAGATGTGCTTAAGGGTAATGGATAGACTAAACACCCTTCACTCAATATTCAGTGGCAGCTGTAATACTAAGATAATGCTGAACATGGCAAGACCAAAACCTAGYATCTGTGAACTGATAGGTTCCCGTGGACTTGCTTGCAGAAACAGGATCTGATAGCATTACTTTATTTCGCAGCTGAGTGTGGACAATCAGAAAGTGAGGATAGCACTGGCAGAAGACAGAAATGCAGTGTTGTGTGTTGCTCTTGGGCAGTGCTTTTTGGGGGCAATAATGGTTTGGGGTAAAAGTACTAGATGAAGGGGCATCTCTGAATTTCTGAAGAAGGAAGCTGTCTGTTCCTTTTTTTACACTGATCAGGAAAACAGAACTTTGAGTACTTTTTATGTTAAATAGATAGGTCTGTATCRAAGAAATTCTTGATCCACAATTAGCTTTTTCTTCTAAAATAAAACCGTCCAGTGAGGTCCAAATGCCAGCATGGACTGCCTGAGCCAATAAGCAGTAAGGATTTTCCATGGCTAATTTGACTTTTGCTTCAACAGTGTTGGAAAGCTATTGTATTATACTCTCCTCTGTTACATGTATTTCAGATAAAAGTAGGAGAATATAGGTTAAATGGCATTTGGACAGCACAGGTAAATGAGGATACATTTGTTCAACCCGTTTTGCTTTAGCAATTTTGCGGAGAGTGTGCAATAGGGCCACCTCAATTATTAAAGCCTTTGTACAAGCACACAGCTGGCATGGGAATATTTTCTTTCATCAGGTTAATTTTGAGACAGGATCAGGGAGGTAAAACTAAAAAGATTTTGCAATTTTTAATTAAGGAATTGTGTAAGTATAGGAACAGAGCAGCCACATGATGAACAAAGTAGCTAGACATAAAAGAGTTTATGTTTACACAATACATCAATTAATAAAAAAAGTCATATAAGGACATACAAGGAAGGGAAGGATCCCTTCAACCTTCTAGAAAACAGTGTATCCTGAATTATCTCCCATTTGTGCTTTCATGAACACAGACCTGAATGTTTATCATCATCATCTTTATCAGAATTACCAAGGAAGCTGAGTCACATAAAAACTACTGTTGAAGAAAAATGAAGACATCCTCATTGCAAACTATATAGCACTCTGGGAGCACACATGTATTTTCTGTGAAATTAAAAAACAACCCACTCTGTAGGTCCTCAGCCACATACACACACGTGCCAAAAGGGATGGAAACGCACAGATCCTCAGAGAAAGAATATGAAAGTTTCCAGGTGAACTTTACCTCCCTGTTTTCTACGACCGCAATTGCCAGGCAGCTTGTGGCCTGCACAGCTCCAGGGCCCGAGGGCAAGGCTGAGCTGCACAGCTGGCGCTACACGCATCAGAGGAGGCCAGCTATGTTGAAATAACTACATGCTTAAAGATAACCTTACACATCTGCAAAAACGTGGCAAGTTGCGCATTATAAGATCGGCCAATTAACCTTTCTTTCTGAGAAAGGACCAGCCTCCATGCGGACTGGCACTCTTGTGGACTCATGGGGGTAGAAAGACTCCTGGTGTTTATTTCTGTAGGAGATAAAGCAAGAACATGGCATTTGAAAAGTATGGCACATTTTAGCTAATGAGAGGATAATGGCACAGCTTTGAAAGTACCATGTTTATGAAAACAATGTAATATACAGCAATACATTCTTATATAAATGATATTGATTTAGGGCCAGATCTCAGTAAAGCCTTATTAAAAGAGATGGGGAAATATATTATCTGCCCCTGAGTACAAAATAATATTACCTTTGGAGTAAAAACCATTCAAATGCAGACAACTTAGTCTAATGATAAAACACAACTATACTTCGCTGAGTGGCTGCTCCCCTCTTCTTTATCCTYGAGCTCATTCCCTGCCTTTTAGCTTCCCTCTGCTCAGTGGAAGATACRACATCAGCCTACATTTGGGTAATGAAAACTAAACAGAAGTGATGAGAATCGAGCACATACCCAAAAGAGACATTAAAAGAAACTGAAAMACTCTACAAGATAAAGGTAAAAATGACATTTTAAATAGCTAAAAGAAATAAAATATATTCTAGAAAATAACCAAAACATTTTGCTAAAGATTCAAATTCCCTTACTGATGGTTAGCAGTACCTTATTCAGTGAACCCAGGCAGACTCCTCACGGGATACAAGATTCTTAAAGTTTACAGTAGCTTGGGCACTAGCAATGAACAAATGGTTTGAGTCTTTTTTAGTGTGGTGACAACAGTTTAATATTAGTTGCTTCAATTTCAAAAGTTCTTTCAATGAGATTTTAAAGAATGTGTTTGTCTTGAACAACTTGAAAGATTGCAGCTGAGTGAAAAGACAACTCAACTGTTTTTAAACTGAAGGCTGAAATCTAGATCCTGAGCTTTCCGGAATTGCTTGAGGACTAATTCCGGAATTAGTCTAGTTTATCCAGTGTAACGGAGATCAGAACACAGTGCTGTGTGTGGCCAGCACATTTCTTCCATTACCGCATGTGACTGTTTAGTAAACATGAGCATATTCACCTTTTCTCTCATTGACAACATTATGGACCCCATTGGGGTTATTAACTGTTTTTTCCAGCACTAAAACCAGCAAGTTACATAGTTTCTTCAAAAAGCACATAAGAGAATATGTCTTCTCATAAGAAGACACTGAATATCAATGTGTAAGGAGCTGCTACTCCAAAAGATATTGTGGTTGTAGTAGTTATATTTCATGTATATCACTTAGGGAGTTCCTGCACAGATGTATTTGAGTTGCTCTTTTATCAGAAAACAAAACTTCTAGTCACATTTAGCTTTGTTTTAGTTACTCTTAACTAAAAATGAAGGGAATTGACATTACTCAACCACATCATTTGTAATTCAGTCTGTATCCTGTTGCACAAAGTTGGTATTCAAATCTCTGCCTATTACAAAACACGTTGTTATTTGCAAAAAATACCTAAATTATACAGACACACAATAAAAGTTGTTGAAAATACATAAGCAAGAAAACTAAATGTCTGGCATCTTTTTATATTATGGCATATTGTCTGAAAAAAGCACATATTCCTAAAAATGTCCCTCAATTGTTATACATGAATGTCTTAATATTTCAATAGTGCTTTAAGAAAGCATCAGAAAATCAAATTTGTCAATTAGATTTACCCAGTAAATAAAAAAGATTTGTAATATTTACATAATTATGGAAATATGCAGAAACATCACAGTTAAATTTTAATCGTTTGAAATAGGTATTATTTTTCTTTGTGGATTTTAAGGCCTCTTTCACAGAAAAGGTTTTATATTTTGTGAATGACTGTTTTCATAGGTTTTTCTGGTATCAGTCAAATTTCACTATATGAAAGACTGATTTAACAAATTAATTTTATCTTACTTTGGCTAAACTACGGTCCTATTTGTACCTACAAGTTTTAAACCATGAAGATTATTTATAATATTGAATCCAATTATTATGACAACTAAAAATGATATTATATTGACATTTAGGCTCAACATCATGGGTTATATTTTTTATTAGCTGTAAGTCATGAAAATAYACATTTTTAAATAATTGTAAATACATAATTTTAAGGTCAATCATATGCTGTCAACATCAGTTTTATAGCTTAACTTTTAAGAGAAAAGATTTGCTTATAAATCTTAGTTAACATAAGACCTTTAGAACAGAAAAACTCTTTTTTCAGAGAATTTCTGTTACTGCCTCTAGACCTGACCACAGTAGAAACACTAAATATTGAGTGGGTAGAGCTTCTCACAAACTGCCCACTGAATTTTTCACATCCTACATAATCTTTTAAGAACAATCCTAAAATCATGGGAGGCCAGAGTACTGGTGAAATAGTCAATAGACATTCATATTTAACCATATCCAATCCCTCACTAAGACACACAGAATGACCTACAAAAGACATGCAATCTAGTTAAAATTTCTTATAATCTACTTGACAATGATAGATGTAACCAAACTTAACAAAGAGAGTAATTTTATGTTTTATACTTTCCTTGTCTTCCCTAAAACAAGTCTTTCTTCAAAGACTTAAATTTTTCTGTCACCCCCAACAAGTCAGGATCTCACCACTTTTCCCAACCCACCCTTCCTGTTGGATAACAGGTCAGTTGGCTGGTAATGTAAAAATAGCAACTTATTTTGGCTGGCAAAACTGCTGTGAATTATGTATAACTGAGTTCAATGAATAGAAAGTCTTCTCAACAGTTATATCTATCTCCCTGAAAATTTTCCTGACTAGAAAAAATCCTGAGCATTTTAAGAGAACAGAAATATATGAAATTCAGTCTGTGAGATGTAACTTTCTTGTCCTCTTTAAATTACCCAAGTTTTTCAGAAGTCTCTCAGAACTAAGAGCCTTGCAAAAATCAGCTTGATCCAAAGGTGGGTTCAGCTCCCTCTACATTTAACTTTACGTAGTTCAGGTGCCCAGCCACCCATTACAGTCAACAGACAACTAGTCAACAGAGTCAGCAGTCCAAAGAGAGTCAGTACACCGTATGGCACACGCCATTAAGTCTGCTGGATTCCTCTCTCACCTCCACAGATGAGCTCTCCTTGAGCTGTCAGCTTAGGAAGCTGAGATGCCTACTGCACACATAATAAATGAAATAATGAGCCCTGTTCAATTCATCTCTGACGCTATGTCTGTGTTATCAGATTTTGTCTAAATTCTYTGTTCCACGTAAGTGCAGCAGCCAGACCCCAGTACTGCTGTAAACGAATGCATTGATCTTGGCTCTTCCTGGTTGTACAGAGAAGACACCAAGGTTTCTGGACTGGAAGAGAGCYGGGAGATCCAGGGCCCTGAGGTGGCTGCAGTGTGCCTCTGCAGGAAAAGCTGGTGCTCACTGAGATCTCACGACACATTCTGTGGACTGCAGGTCTCCTCTGAGCTATCACCACTGCTTCGGACTGTACATACATTAATCCCAGAGGTGCCCTGTTCTAAAGCTCATCCGAGTCAGTTTCAGGCAGATGTTGCCTTTCACAATTGTTGTTAGATAAAGCATCCCGTATTGATCCTCTCTGACATTTTTGGAAAATATCAACTGATTTCATTCAAACTAGGTAGATGGCAAAAGCCTTTAAGTTCATAAAAGTCCCAATAGTTCTGTACAATGGCTGAAGAGAAAAAAGAGCATCTGTGGATGCTTCAGCAGGGATGTATGTCAGATGTATCATCTGACTCTACTTCACAAAATAGAAGAAAATACAGAGCAAAATATAATTTTTGTCTAGGTTTTCATATCTCCTGAATCCAGCTTTAGGTCTTAGAATTAATCAAATGCAATTCTCTGATCTTACTTTGTTTATGGCACAAGAGTTATCATTTCTGAACACAGCATTGATCCACAGACTAGCTTTTCATCCCATTTCTGACATCAAATGTTTCAGAGAAAGGTGAAAGAAAACCCAGAACGAACWAGCACAGAATAATCTGGTCATGGGAAAATATCCACCTAACTTTCATTAGCTAGTAATTCACTTACGCCATAACATATCTTGTTCTATGTCGTGTACATTTCTTATCCTGTCTAATTAATTCTGAATGTTCTCATTATCTGTATAAAAGTCTAATATTTTTTTTTTAATTTTGTTAAGCTCCTAACTCTAATGTCTTCTAGCCATCAGTCCAAATAAATAATTACATGTTGCATAAAGAGCCTTTTCTTTTAACCAGGTTTAAATGTGTTGTTTATCAGTTTCACATTTCTGGTTTGGTTTGGTTTTGTTGTTAGRCGTGAATACTGTAATTTGACACACTCCTCATTTACATAATGACGTTCTTCTTCACTATCTCCTTGTGCAACCTAATATTTGCTTGATTTCTTTTACTGAGTCTTTTATTAGTTTGAATGGTGAAAACAATTTTTTTCCCGAGTGCTTATGGTCATTTGATTCCAGCATTCCTTAGAAGTTCTGTTTAATGCAAAATAGATAGCCTCTTATTT
This sequence comes from Rhea americana, assembly GCF_003343005.1. NCBI lineage: Eukaryota > Metazoa > Chordata > Aves > Rheiformes > Rheidae > Rhea > Rhea americana. The sequence continues at coordinate 3,994,824 of NW_028186668.1, forward strand.
GTCATACATAGCTACGCTTCTAAAACTGTTGTGACAGGCTTTATAAAGGCACTTTGGGTTTCATGATTTTGGGCTTTTGTATTGAATTGTCTGGAAATTTTCAACAAACTTTTTTATTTTGAAATTTAACTGTAATTCCTAATGTTCTGTGGTTCTAAAGAAGCATTCACGGGCAACCTTTCTAAGTATGTTAAGATCACATGAAACTGTGACAAAAAAAGTGTGTGTGTGTGTGTGACAGAGAGAGGGAAGAAAAYACATCCCCCAAATAGTTAATGCTGGGGAGTCAGGGATCTCTCCTGGCATGGAGGATGTCAAGATTTAAGACTATATTCCAAGTGTCACAGTCAATCAGTTTGTGCCTGGATATATCAGGAGCTCTCAGCATTTGAAAAGGTCTAAATTGCTCAAACATCATTTTTTCATACAAAACACAATTCTTGTTTTATGATCAGTCCCATTAGTAATCCCTGTAAACTGCTGCTGTGTTGAGACTCTCATACAAATTGAATAGGTTAGACATAGACATATTTTCTTTTTGAGGCTGTGCTTATTTGCTCTTATTATGTCACATTCATCACAGCATTTTATAACTCTAACTTTCATTATTGCTTCAATTAATTTACTCATTGCTGAAAAATTGTCTTCCCTTGTGATCTCACGAACACCACTTATGACATTTTTGAAAGAGAAATGCAGCAATTAGTGCCCTCCCATTGTTAGGTACAGAAACTTATGTTAGCACATTTTTCGTGTTTCTACCATTCCCTTCTCATATACCTCAGGATCTGTACCCCAAAGCTAGTCACAGGAATCTATTAAACTTTATTGAAGAATGTTAACTATTACTAGTATAAAGTACACAAACTACTCAAAACTGCCTTCTTGCTTTTCTTTTAGAACCACATTTGGATGGGCATTTTAATTTTTACATGCTGCAAGGACCACAGTGACAAGTGATTTTTGATTGCCTTTGCTTTGCAACTGGATAAATAAGAATTAAGGGAAAGCTGGCACGTTCTATGAGTTCTTGGGCATATGGTTAGAGGGGTCTACATGAAAAAAAMCAGGCCATGGCACAACTGACAGCAGAGTTGACATGATTTGATGACACTCTGCTGCCAAGACGGGCTCAGCAGCAGGGATGGTAAAAGTCTATCCCAGACATATGTTRCTTTTTGAGTGGGATGTGCCCTGAGAGGAAAGGGTGGGAGGAGAAAAAACAGCTGCTGAGAGTCATGGAATTACAGATCAAAAAGCACACTGCCAGTTATCTGAGGGGGGTCAGATGTTGGTGAATGTGGGTCTACTACAGTTTTAATTTACTTCTGCTAGCAGCCATAGTGWTAAGATATGCAAACAAAGCAACTGAAGAGGGAGTTGTGCTGCTGTGAAAACCTAGGGTACCCCTGGCCTTTTGAAATATGCAGGCAATGCTTTAAAAATAAATCTCCTGTATGAATTAAATAGTCTACCCAAGCCCCTGAATAATACCCAGAGACACAGTCAACAACTCAAGAATACTGGAGAAATTTCACTAAGAATCTTTGAAGTTTCACTTGACAAACCACGAGGACAGAAGCTGATATTAACGACCATACTAGGTGCTGGACACTTCCTCCTTTCCAAGGGTACTGTCATTACTGAGCTTTGCTGTGAAGCTTCCCTGAGTGTGGGCTCAGCAGGTTTTCCCTGCACAGAGTGCCTGCTTAGCATTGCCTTGTTCAGGTTGTAACACTTGTGTAATGGTGTCTTGTACTTTGTTCAGCTCTGACATACTAGGGCAGTTCTGCATGGAAAGCAGCTTTGAGGAAAATAGTCTAGTTGAGGAATCCTGAGTCCCTTGCCCATACTGTTGGGCTTTCACCCCACAGCACTGATGTCCAGCTTTCAATAAGCCTCTGCTCTCGTTCCCTTAAGACTTGAGCAAAGCAGGTTTTTATTGTCCCAATTGTGGTAGTTGCTCTCCCACATATATGTGCACACACAGAAATGAGTTAATACTGAATTTCATCTTTCCAGAAGGGAACTGATGAAGACTTCATTAACATTTGGCCTGTTGACCTGACCACTGTCCCAGAAAGGAATAAAAAGAAGAATGTAAAAGATCATCTTCTGGGGGTTATGTTTATTACATGTGCATACAGTACAAAACCTGGCTGCCTTGACTTCAGAAGCCTACTTAGCCAAGTTTTGGAGCTGTAACCCACAATATAATTTGATATAAACAGGTAGTCCTCTAACCTGTAATCTATTCAAGTGCAATCATACTCAGCCCTCCTATGATTGGGAACCAGTATGTTGCAAGTGGACCCAAATCTTGGATCCTAATTACTTCAGTACAGGCTGGATGTATCTAATTTTTAGATCTGTAATGCTAGCAGGTCTTCTCAGACACAGACTGTCTGCCTGTACTTTCCTTGGCTTGCCAGTGTCAGGAGCCCCAGGCAGCTGAATCTGCTGGAGCAGTACCTGCAGCTCTCCTAGCCCCAGTTCCTTATGCATGATCCCTTCATGCCACAAGCATGCAAATGTCAGGTTTAATCTCTGATTAAACCTGACAAAGTGATAGAGAAGAGAGAAACCTAGACTTACTGTGAAATTTGCTGACTGTTATCTGTATAAAGCACCGAAGAATTACCAAAATTCTCAGAGTCTGGCTTTCACTCTCTCTGTAAGTCATGACCTCACAGTTTTCTGGATGTATCCATTCTGTCTTCTCTCAAGCCTTTTCTGAAGGCCTGAAATTTCTGTGCTTTCTCAGGTATTACCTGCATGCAGTCAGGCTCCACATGCTCTGACGAGCAGTGAGCACTGGTTTGCTACAGTTTTAAGCTAGACAGGCTTTCGAAAGTAAAAACTGGGGAATGCCACAACATGAACATTTAAAAGCATCTAATTTTTCTTGTTGAAAAAGAAGCCAAAACCTTAGATCAAATGAAACTGTTTGTTTGTTTCCAAGTAAGGTAATTAAAAACAATGAGGTAATGGAAAACAAAGGATAGATGTAGGTCTTGTTTAATGCAAAATAGATAGCCTCTTATTTGTCACAAAAATAGTACAGAAAAAAAGTCTACTATTATTTTTTCAGCCATCTAACATGTGGCAATCTAAGTTTCAGTTTCCTCCTCTCTCTGAACAGATTTGAATCCTTTCTTCTCCCAAGACAGAAGATGCTTAAATACTCATTGGCACAGAGAGAAAGAACTCCAGCATATTTTGGAAGGTATTATGCATGGTTTCAAGCACCAGGATCAATCATGTTTCTGAATCTCATACAGATTAGGAAAGCTTCACCCAGAGAGACTGAGAATCTATAACGTATTTTAATCCACTTTTTTTTTTTTTTTTTTTTTTTTTTGCTCAGCTATAGAGTTCTTATGCAATTTTAAAAATATATTTTAGCTGTTTGTCTCTCTCTCATTTCTTGGTATTGGATGGAGTTTTTCCAAATTTTTCCATAAAATTTAGAGATGAAGACAAAACTAGTTCTCATGTCAAGCTGGATGTTGGCTAGTTGTGCAACTGTTTCCTTAAATATAGGCCATTTCTGGAAACATCAGACTTCCAAAATTTAAAACCAGCTACATGGCTGGTATAAAATATGGTCTGCTGTCTTACGTATTATCATTTACCTGTAAAAATGTACTATACATTTTCTAAAAAAGCAGTGTATCTCTCTGTCACATGATAACCCTATAAATTGTATTGATAATATCAGGGCTGTCAGATGGTTCCAAGTAAGTGAAATTTCTCTGTTTATGGATTCTGGATGATGATTACTAGGGTGGATATTCTCAGGCATGTCTGCTAGTTGTTGCTTGAAGCCTGGGCACTTTTACTCATTCATTGACTAAACACAGTGTGAGTCATTAACCTTTATATTTACACACACACGCACGCATGCATACACACACACACACACACACATCCTGAACAGCTGGGCTTCTAAAAACTTTCAAACTATAAACATTAATAATTAATTTGCTTTGGCAGCTACCTGCACTATTTCCTTCTAAGTCTTTCATAATATCTCATAAATACCTCCTCCCAGCCTTCCTCGTCAATGGGAATTGTTCTCCTGGCACACCCACCCAGCAGCACACACGCACACTTACACAAACATACGCAAACACACACAGAGTAAACTGAAAATGGCAAATATGTCATTCAAGAAGGCTGTCATGGAAATAAATTTCCAGGATGCTGAAAAAGTCATTGGATACTAAAAAAAAACAAAAGGTTGCACTTGTATGTCGTCTGCAATGTTCCAGCACTCTTTTTTCACTAAGACAAACAGACAAACATACAAATAGTGAATAATTTAGAGAAGAAAGTGATAGATATAATTGTTATTTCAGCTCTTCCATTAGAGGAAATATTTAAAATAATAGACAGAAAAGTCTCCTTTAATGGGCAGCTCATCCTAACTGTCTCAACTTAATATGTAAAGAGCTTAGTCTTAGTAGATTGCAGTTAGCCCATGTGAATAACTCCTTGTATTTTATTATTCTGAATTAATCACTCCTTTTTAACTAGTAAACATATTAAAAGGAAGAAGAGGATAGTTACACAGAAGAATGACAAACTGTATTTTGGCTTCTGCTGTTTAAGTTGTAGGTTTACATCTGAGTATTAATAATTACTGTTTGTTTATTGCCTCTTTGCAAAACAGAGAAAACAACCCTTTCCTAGCTGAAAGATTTGCAGTAGCATCTAGTGAATGCTTGTAGCATATTTTCAGCTGCAGATTAAAAATCTGTGGATAACTAACAAAGTTAGCACTTTCAAACATTTTTCTAGAAGTGTTTTTCTGGGACACTATTCAAAGACCATCCTAGGAATACAGTGATGACTGGAATAGACAGAGAAAGTATAGATGTAGGTGGAAGGAAACACAGCTAGCTTTCCTTCTGCCAAAAAGAATGCTTCTTTTCTTCTACAYATCCAGGTGTTGTTGTTATTTCTATCTTTCTTTAATGTGTCACAATAGATATGCAGTGGTAGAGTCCAATTTCAGCTGCCAAGCTGTAYTATGTTTTCCAGTTACCATTCCCACAGTTAGCTAACAACTGAAGGAAACATATTTGCTTATTATCCTGGCTAACAAGTAGTCTGTGCACCACTACGAATTCACACTATACACCTTCTCTTGTTTCCACTTGGCATTTTAGGTAACTACTTGAGTCTACTCCAAGAGTTAGCCCAAGGGATCAGAGAGAAAGGTRCTTATTTCTAAACAGGATTGAGCAATTTGACAGCCACTAAGAACATCTGTAGTTGTGTTTCTGGCCCCACATAAACAGCAGGCACACACACATGTGCACACATACACACACACACAAACACAMACACAGGTTTGTGCTGCCTGTGGTTGCCTGGAGGGACCAGGAAACTTCCAAGGCGCATACCCAGTTCACATCTGGTCAGATAAGTTTCAGTGTTTTGACTATGTTGGCCACTGCAAAAGACATGAAAAATGATAGGCAATTTTTGTAATTGCATGTTTCTATGAAACTATTAGACAATGAGTAGGATTCCTACTGCTACAAATATAAGAGGGGAAGAAGTGTGGTGTCAAAATGAATTAAACACAGCTCTGGCTTAATTAACAAGGTGAGACTGCCCTGCAACTATCCAAGTCATTTTAGTGAATACACAGTTTAAGATGTGCATCTAAAATAGCAAAAGAACCCTTCAGTTGTGCAAACAAACACATAGGTCCCAGCTGGAAAGAGCATCCCAGAGCACTACCCATCACCTGTACATCATGCTAATATGTGTGTGCTAATCTGCCCAGCTGTACAGTTCTCCGCTGCATGTTTTCTCTTTCTCTTCCTATCTGCCCTGATTATATCCCATGTTGGGGGGCAGGAGGGGGGAAGGAGAGAAGGAAGGAAGGAGGGAAAGAGGGAGGAAAGGAGGGAAGGAGAGAGGAAGAGAGAACGGAAAGAAAGGAGGGAGGGAGGGAGGAAAGGAGGAAGGAAGGTAGGGCACGATCTTCCAGTCCTATTAACAATTTAGTGAGATAAGAAAATGAAGGAATTGCTGTATGTTTCTCTAACAGAGTACCAATGTGCTAATTTGTGCAGGTATTGTTGACAATAACTTTTCACAGTTATCCTTTTTTTGTCAATACCATCACAAAGGTTAATCTAATCTTTTCATTTGGAATAAWGTCTTCTCGATTTCCTATTTTAAAACATCCTAAACCATTCTAGGATTCATTTTTCAGATATAAACAAGGACAAGAAATTTCTTTAGATCACTAATAGATCAGGAAGAAATTCTGCTAGCAGCATTAGAAGCTGCCTCGGTGGATGTTAGGTATGATTTTTCTTGAAGTATCAGACACTGGCTGCTGCCTAGGGAAAAATTTTGGTTTGTCAACTTTTTAATGTTTCTRTTTTCGCTATGGCATAGTATCTTCAGTGTTTGTTTTCCCCACCCGATCCCCAACCAGGTTGTCCGAGACAGTAGGAAGGAAATGGTTAATATTAATTTACAAATTTAATAGTATGCTAGCAACTAGAGGCACAGGAATGTTTGGTATGATAAGGGGTCTGAAAGCAATCAGAGGAGGCTCAGACACACAAATGGTTATGTCAGCATATTCCCACACCTCGGAGAAGCATCTAGTTATGCAGAATACCCCTTTATAGACATGCTCATTTCCATTCCACAGGCATCTGATAACATGCTGCATTTTATCATAGGAAATAACACAAGCAAGCATTACAAACAATAGGAGAAAGAGGACATCGAATCTCATGTTTTTAAGAGCATGACTTAATGTAGATGAACTAAAAGAACCCAAGTCAACARAAGTTTGACTCCTAATATAGACTAATAATAACAGGAATCCCCACTGCCATTATGAGCTAGTGGCTTCCTCCAGAGTCATGACAGAAGGCCTTGAGAAAAGAATTCAAAGAGGACCAGGCAGTTCCATGAGCTACACTGGGTGTATTTTTTTCCTAATGCTATTCAAAATGGGAGGAAAAAAAAAAAGTATACCAAAGATTACTCTCAGCAGCACAGCAGGACACCGAAAGCAGAGAGTTTTAAAACTGATTTTACTCTGATTTATCTCTGCAAATGCTCATTCAGCCAGGACTACCTACATGCCAAAAAGGACTTCCTCGTGTTCCAGGTGTAGTTCATGAGTCTTGTTTGTTGCAGTTTGCATGCAACTGTACTCCGATAACAACCTCCCACAAAGTCCATGGCTATAGAGAGACTACACCTAAGGTCCTACTATTGATTCGGTCCTACTGTTGATAGGTCCTACTATTAGTACTATTGCCATTAACAGAGCAAAGAAGAGGAACATGCAATATTGTTTTTCGTCTGCCCTTCTAAACTAGCATTTACTCTTCCTTGTTTTGCAGAATGTCACTCAGGCTTGGTTAACTGCTGCTTAGTTTATCAAAATATTTGGTTATCTAGCTTCCTGTCACCCTTTTGTTAGACCACAGAAGCTACTAACCTATACAGAAATGGGACTTGATGGTTGATTTAGGATTAAGCAGATCTGACTGTAAATACCTTTYTTCCAGGTATTTCAGGAGATTTTTGGTGCTGATAGTCTAAAAAATCTCAGCAATGACTCAGCTTCAAATATTAAAGTATCTTGTTTCCAAAAAAATACATCAAAAGAGCAAAAGAAAACAAAAACTTCTTATCGATATCACACCACAGTGTATGTAAAAGGTATATAAAACTTAAATATTTGTTCTTAATGGTTGAAGTAGATAAAACTCTTAATTTATGCTCCTGCTAATCTCCTATGTTGTGAGAAAGAAAGTTAGATTCGATCACTGAGCTAAACCTCAAAAAACGCCTTGTGATGATTCATTGATGCATATCCAAAAGGAACATACAAAGTAGTGAAGGGGAAATGCCAGACACCAGATTGGGAAGCTTTCATTTAATTTTTTAATAATTATAATTCTTTGTCAAAGATTTGTTTTTGAAATAGGTATTATTATGTGGAAAGGTTTTGCACATTCTTTCCTAAAGAGAGGAAATAGATTTGATTTGAACCATAGCACTCTGTTACACTCTGGTGGAAGAAAAAAATCCAGTCCATTTTTTCCACTTTGTTCAATTCCAGAAGTATCATTTAAAGAGAGAAATGAAGAATGTTCCTACTCAAAGCACATAGATACAGTGGGGTAAGTTCACTGTCCCAAATTACTTAAATCAGTTTTGTTTAACTTTCTCAGTACTGTAGGACTTTTGGGAGACATCTTGGATCATGTACTGCCCTGGGGAAAAAAAAAAGAAAAAAAAAAGGCCCTCTTTAACATACAAGCGAGRAGGTAGGTTTCCAAAGAATCTGGGCCTTTTGGGAAAAAGTAGGAGGTATCTATCTGCAGTGCAACACTGTAGGTTCAGTGGAGTCTGGCTACAAGTCATGTCCTTCTTACTGACTGAAGAATGCTTCCGTGTTTCCATGTCCAGACACCAGTGGAGTGGGTCAGATGCAAAAAAGCACCCTTCTACCCTAATTCTTCAGAAGAGAAAGATGGACATGCAAACTAGACCACAGATCCTGTAGGTATAGCTTCAGTCTCCAGTGTCACATCTCAACTACTAAGTCAGGACACAAATACAAACAGCTTAGCTTGTTTCACCTTACCCTTTGAGGGCTGAGAAGAGAGCGTGTCTACACTGACACTGTGGCTTAGAGCAATCATGCGGTTTTGAAGAAACTCCCCTGACTGCCTCCTTTCTTGTCTTGATTCAGCCAGAACTGTGATTTCAGTGCACAGAAGCTAGATTCCCTTTAGAGGAAACTAAAATGAAATCACCACTTCAGAAATACTCCAGTGCTCCACAGAGACAGTAGGTTTCAAACCACCGTGTAAATCACATTATCGCTAGGTATTATATAAAATATCTATGCTACTCCTAGGTGGATCTTGACTTTTTCACTTATCCCACAACATTTTAAAGTGGTTCTTCTGCCATGCAAAGGTCCAAGGGCCAGCTGTGCCTTTATATTTATCAACAACTGTGCTTGCAAATGACCTTTCATCTTCCAAACAGACTTCTCTGGTTAGTTACCCTTTCCCTTGGTTGCCTGCCCAACCTTCTGTTACTATTCCTGCCTAGCTGAACTCCTCATTTTCTTTATCACCCTCATTTAATGATCCTGTTTCCAACTTGCCCCCTTTGTCTTGTCTGCCAAAGTATCAGCTACCTCTCCATTCTCTGAGAAGATTGACAGAGATCTGTGGAAATGAACTCTAATGAAATGATACTACTCATAAAACTGTGACATGAATGGACTGAAAATTTGTTGGGCAGCAGGATAACACAGTGGCAGTATCAGCAGGTTGTCAGCCATGTTGCATGAAATTCAAGATAAAGGTAGTTTTTCTGAAGGCAATAATCACACTGTGGAGAGAGTAAAAGATCCGTATCCATTATAGACAGCCTGAAGAAATCTTTGGATGGGAGCTCACCACCAAGTGAACTGCCACACTCCTGGGCCATAGGGCTATCAAGTCAGTACTGCTCTAGAGACCCCATCCCTAGACCCTGAAGAAGGACTATGAGGTCATTCTGAGGGGCTCCTTCCCACCATGACCTTCTGTGCAAGTGCTGCTAATTCAAGTGTGCTGTTTCTTAGTCACATCTCTAGGCCAGGAGTGAAACTTTAGYAGAATTACAGCAGTAGATTTAGAGCTGTAGTTTATTCTATTGCCAGTTTAACCATTTTTGCAAACTGKTTATAAACTGCCAGAGAATTATTCCATGTAACTACTATCTACATACAAAACCACTCATCCAGTCCCACACATCACAAGTTCCTAGCTCAATTCAAGCATCCAAGTAAGCTGCAAATGCAGCACATCCCTCTAAGCCTTTCATGCACAGACACCATTGCATGGTGCCTTCCCCCCCCTCCCCCCGGATTATTAGCTGAAGATGTGGTGTCACTATGCACAATAACACCGTTACTCCTATTCCTGTCCTATTCCTAGTCCATGAGACTGAAAAGTGTGGGCCAAAGGATTTTCATGCATTTACAACACAAGTCTGCTATTAGGATAGGAGCTGGGTGCTTCTCTCTATCTTTCCTCCGCATTCCTRGACCGATGAAAAAGCTCATGATCACCCACTCTCACTGGATGCCCATCTCCTCCCAGGATTTCACATGTTCATTCTTGTCATTTTGTGAGATTTCTGCACCAAACAGCATTTTGAGAAAATGCTGTTCCACAGAAACAGAGCATGCAGGGTAAAGAAATTATTTTGTTCCCTGTTTGAGCAGGCAGTCTGTGGACAGAGGACTGTCTGGGGCCTTGTAGTCTTGGGAGAGAAGTAGGGAAAGAAAATGATATGTCATCATATTTGTTGACACACCATTGCTTCTCACAGAAGTCCACAGCATGGCATCTCACAACCTGGTGAGATGGGAACGTAGACAAATGTTGGCATCAGCAGCATCTCCAGGTGTTTGGTTACTGGAGTGAACATCAGTAGAGTTTTGTATAGMCCCTATAACACACAGCCCCAAACCATTCCTCAGCCTGATAGGCAGTAGCAGTCAAGCAGACTCATGRCAAATCCTGAGGGGATGCCTCACTGCAATCAACAACAACTACTATGTCTAGGAACAGCAGGGTTTGGCCTAATTTCTATGTAGTCCAGGCTATGAAAACAATGTTAATTGCCTCTGTACTGCATCCAGTACTTGAATACAGGAGATCAAGTCTCTGGTAGCTGGCTGACTTCTGCAACAAAGGAAGGCAGAGAAGCAAGAAGCTTCAAGTATCCAAGTRCAGAGAGGGGCAGAACAGAGAATTTCTATTAGGCAGTTATAGCAGCACGTTACCTCCCCACTCATAGTGATCTATAGATGATCATTTCTGCCTTCCTTTGTTGCAGAAGTCAGCCAGCTACCAGAGACTTGATCTCYTGTATTAAAGTACCGGATGCAGCACAGAGGCAATTAACCAGTACCTAGTGGGATATTCAAAGCTTGGCTTCATCTGCCTCTCAGGAGGAGTCTAGCAGGGCAGAAATGGGTCTATTCCACAATCTCCCACAGAAAGTTATGCCCATGACAACATGGGAGCAATASAGAGGAAAACCACAGGCAACAGAATGGTGCATTGTACCCTCACAGGCAGAGCGGGACTGACAAACTTGCTTACCTCTCCTTCAAGATACAGCTCAGGAAGATATGGCACAGAAGTTGTTTTACCTTTCCTCTACCAGTCCACCTCAACACTGCTGCAAGCAAAAGGCTCAAGAGGCCATCCTGGACGATGTTCAAGAGGATGTTCAGGGTCAAGGGAGAATTGAGGAAGGAGAAGAGAGAGATTATTCTGAGCTTTGTTATTCAGGCTGCTTAGGAGGGCCAGGAGGATTAACAGCAGCTGGCAGGAGCCAGGAGCAGAAGTGGTAGGAACAAGAAGCTCTTCTACTTCTCTCCAGAGCTTGGAGTCCAYGCTTCTAGGAAGTGGAGGACAAAGGTGTCCTGGAGAGGGACCTCCATTCCAGCAGTTGTCCTTGCTCTTAGCAATTTTGGCCTTCCCACTCCCTGTTCTGTGCATCTCCTTAAAAATGATGGAGCCTGTCTGCCTTCTCAGGAGACAAAGTAAGTCACCTATGCTAACCCATTTCTGCTTAGCTACAGATATTTGACCTTGGTCTAAAGCCACAGGTCCTCCTAGCATGTGCAGTGCTTTTTTTAAAGGAAATATGGGAAACGAGAAAGAAACTGGAGAAGAGAGTGTGGGCTGTAGGTCCTGATGACCTGGCATAGTACTAGAAGGGCATAGTCATTCTTTGAATAGCTGTGTCACTGCCATGGCATGCAGAAAGCTTGGTTCCTAAGTGCCTTGTGTGTGGAAAGGCAAGCGCAGTTTCTGAGAAAAAAAGCTTGCAGCTATGAAAACCTTCTGGGGCAAGGAACATGGCCACTTGTTAGGCTAGATGTGCTCAGCCTTTCTGTGAACTGAATATTTCAGCCAAAAGCCTAGTCACAGAGCAGATGGGAGATTTTTTCCTAAAATATATAAAGCAGAAAGAAGTGTGAGAAAAAGTTTTGTCTGACACAGGGGAGGAGAATCTTCCTTGCTAAGAGGGTCCCTTCACACCCAGGGCCAGACAGCCCTACTATCCCATCCCTCATCAATTTTCCCATCCCTCAAGTAGTTTCTGTAAATAGAGCCTTCAACAAGCTTCCTTCCCACCATTGTGTCTCCTGCCAGCTCCCCGCAGTGCAACATGCAAGCAAACCACCCTCAAGGCCCCCTTCTCCTGTCAGATCTTTGCTGAGTAGCAAAAAAAGCACCCACTCACCACCCCTTTCTCCTGAGCTGAATATATATTCTGGCTGCTACATCCCTCCAGGCAACCACTCCAGGCAAGACCTGCAAGGGTGGGAGACTCACCTCAAGGGAAAGATGGGGGAGGTTTCCTGAGCGTGACTGAGTCAAAGCCATATACTGATATGCAGGATAAATCTCAAAGGGCAGAAGGAGTCAGGAAAGTCATAGCTAGAGTTACTGTGTTTGCCAAAAGGGGATAGTGGATTGAGTGCTGTCAGTGGGCAGTTGAAACAGGAAACCCCTAGGGTAACAGAAGGGCATGAAAGGAGGATTTTTCCTGGAGGAAGGGGAAGATCAAGCAGATTTAAGAGACATGTTTGGAATTATTTCTTTTATAAACTCCTCATTTCCATTACAGAGTTTAATTTCTGGAAAGGATGGGGATATTCAAACACCTTTCCCACTCCTAGATGTTCCCCATATTCATAGCCACCATCAATGAAGAAGCAATGAAGGAGCATCCCAAGCACATATGTCATCCTGAATGATCTTTGTGCAGAGGGCACAACAGTTTATRCACAGAGTTATTGAAAAAACACCTCTTAGTCCAAAATATGTTCTCGTGAAACCCTRCAGGACACAGCAGGAACCTGTAGTTTGAAGGGCACTGACATCATGACTGCTCTGCATGAAGATGGTGAACTTGCAAAAGTTAGCCAAATATATGCTTGACCTGCATACTCCCTCCAGGAAGGGAGCATCTCCATCCTTGCCAATGTGTTCATCACATATTCATGATCCAGTCACTGACTGTGCAGGTATGCAGCATCTCTACAGGGCCTAAATATAATGAATGGTCCTGCTCCAGCTTGAAAAAAATGGTGCGAGCATCCCACTGAGTCCATGACCAGACTGACAGAAGACATGACTATCCTAAGTCSTTTTGGTGAAAGTTACAAAGGCATCTTGGCTTGCCTTTGGTCTGAAAAACAATTGGCCCTTGCAGAGGAGGTGGTCATGACTACCACACACTGGGAACTGGATAAGAGTGTGGGACACTATCCTGCTTCTCCAACACACACACAATTCTGCAATGCAAAGATCTGAGCGATTTTGCTGATGTCACCCATTGCACTATGTTAAGAAAGCAGGTACAGAGAATGATTTTGGAGAGCTTCATTGCCACTTTGCTGCGGTGCACTTGTCCATCCCACACTGGTTAGCTGCAGGCTTGCAGATTGGAAGGCTCCACAGGGCTACAGCTGCTCTTTAGAATACAGGTATCAGCTTCCAAATGTTCACGCAAGGATGGTAAAGTCAGGCATCACCTCACAGGAGAGAGTCTTGGTGGTGCTCCTCTTCAGTGGGAAATTTCATTCCCAGTACTGGTCATCCCAAGGGTGGTGCAGTACCAGTAGTCTCAACTCACTCCTCCATGGCCAGAATCTCCAATCAATCCTATGTAAAGCAGTCACACCAGTAAGGACTCCCAGTTAGCTGTTCTATGAGTTTTGTTCCTTGAGGATGAAGAAATTCACAAGTCCAGATGTCAATTCATTCTGGTTGTCCTGCCAGAATAGCTATTGGAACCACAGGATTCACTCCTTCCCTGCAACACACTGCAGTGGACACTGTCCAAGCTGCAAGGAGGGAGGTAGATGAAGCTGCAAGTGGTTTCATGCAGAGATATCATGAGCAGAAACAGAAGTGAGACTTTTGCACGTCAGGCCTTACATGGATAATGGTAGCGGGGAAACTGCTGTGTGCAGTGGCATGCATCTGCATGAGGGGAACAGACAGCATGAAACTTCCTAGAGGGACCTGAGGTTGAGGAAGCAAAAGTCTGAAGTACAGCTTTCCTTCAAGAAAGTTTTGAACTACATATTCAGTGGGAGTGCTCTGCCCTACAGTTTCATTCAGTTCCCAGAYAAATCCCATGTAAACTCTTCAAAATGACTGTAATGGATGTAATGGAAGAGCCTGAGCACAAGCTGCTTCTGCCTACAGATCCATTCCTATTATTCTGACTGTTATTATAAACAATGCCTGACTGTGCTCCATCATCAGCATGGAGGGAGAAGCTCTATTTAAGATTACAGGTATGCTGGTTCAAGAACAAATAGGTATAAACTGGCTATTAATAAATCATTAATTAGAAATTAGAAGGAGATTTCTAATCTTTAGTGCAGTGAGATCTAGGATAGGATTACAGACCTTCCAGCCAGGATAGACATCCACAAATACATGGGCCCTAAAGGGATGCACCCATGGGTACCGAGGGAACTGGTGGATGTTGTTGCCAGGCBGCTCTCCAKCATCYTTGAAAAGTCATGGAGAACTGGAGAGGTGCCTGAGGACTGGAAGAAAGCCARYGTYAYTCCAGYCTTCAAGAAGGGCAAGAAGGAGGACCCAGGCAACTATAGGCMRGTCARCCTCACCTCCATCCCTGGAAAGGTGATGGAACAGCTCATTCTGGATGTCATCTCCAGACATATGGAGGAAAAGAAGGTGATCAGGAGTAGCCAGCAGGGATTCACCAAGGGGGAAATCCTGCTTAACCAATCTGATAGCCTTCTCTGATGGAATGACTGGCTGGGTAGATGAGGGGAGAGCAGTAGACRTTGTGTACCTTGACTTCAGCAAGGCTTTTGACACTCTCTCCCATAACATCGTCCTAGASAARCTCAGGAAGTGTGGGTTAGATGAGTGCACAGTGAGGTGGATTGAGAAGTGGCTGAAAGGCAGAGCTCAGAGGATCGTCATCAGTGGCGTGGAGTCTAGTTGGAGGCCTGTGGCTAGTGGTGTCCCCCAGGGCTCAGTACTGGGTCCCATCCTGTTCTTCTTCATCAACAACCTGGATGAGGGAACAGAGTGCCTCCTCAGCAAGTTTGTCGATGATCCCAAGCTGGGAGGAGTGGGTGACACACCGGAGGGCTATGCTGCCATTCAGAGAGACCTGGACAGGCTGGAGAGCTGGGTGGAGAGGAACCTCCTGAAGTTCAACAAGGGCAAGTACAGAGTCCTGCACCTAGGGAGGAACAACTCCAGGCACGAGTACAAGCTGGGGGCTGACCTTCTGGAGAGCAGCTCTGCAGAGAAGGACCTGGGAGTGCTGGTGGATGACTTGGTTGACCATGAGCCAGCAATGTGYCCTTGTGGMCARGAAGGCCARTGRTATCCTGGGGTGCATTGGGAAGAGTGTTGCCAACAGGTCGAGGGAGGTGATCCTGCCCCTCTACTCAGCCCTGGGGAGGCCTCGTCTTGAATACTGTGTCTAGTTCTGGGCTCCCCAGTGCAAGAGAGATATGGAGCTACTGGAGAGAGTCCAGCGTAGGGCTACAAAGATGATCAGAGGGCTGGAGCAYCTGCCCTGTGAGGAATGGCTGCGAGAGCTGGGCCTCTTCAGCCTGAGGAAGAGAAGACTGAGGGGATAATTTTTATCAATGTGTACAAGTACCTGAAGGGAGGGTGTCAAGGGGACAAGSCTTCCAGCAGAACTTGAGGCAACAAACAGTGACTATGGTTAGCTGGAATCAAAACATACAGAGGGGGCTGGAAGTAGCAATTGTCTGTAACAGCATGAGTCCTGCAGCTCAGGTAGCCTCCTTCAGGTCCACGGTGCTGTGCACAGCTGAGAAAATCACAAGCTGCACTTTTGGCCATGACAGMGGAGGTACTAAATGAAAGAAAATATACCTGCTGTCCAGGAAGGCAGGCACCAGGTCTTAAACAGCGAAACTAGCAGAAAGGTATGGTGGCCTCTGGAAAAAGCCTGAGATACGATATAGATCTCATGCTCAGATGCCAACAAGTGTCACTGCAGCTCTATGCCCTGGTTTGTCATGTTATTAGACTATGTAGGAGAGACCAAAGCAGAAGCAGATAGCTCAGTATGTTTCTCTCTATAAGCAAAAACACCTAATGGTTGACAGAAACACATTTTCATGAGTAGAGTTTGATGAGTTGTTTGTGAAGGCAATTATGTGTTGTATTTATTTCCAGTTCTATGGCTCCAAATCAGTGGGAAAGTCTTCTATTGATTTTAAGAGGATTTAGTGCAATCCCAGCATTAAATCTACGTATTACAAAGCAAAACAATGAATAAACATCCTCAGATCTTTGTTTATTAGTTACCATTAATCCCCCAAAAGGTAGTATCTAATTACATTTATATAAATGATGCACATCTTTACTGTGCGTATTTTTAAGACATATGGTTCTCCATTTTCATTTATCTTCATTTCATGAGGGTTGACAGAAGAGCATTTATGTATATCAGACAGGACAGGAAATAACAGTTACCCTAAACTTCCACACTAGGATAGAATTTCCTAACTAAACAAGAGTAACTAACATGAATATCTGGGACTGCTGCCCTGCTTTGCACACTTTCAAGATAATGTTTAGTCTTGCCTTGGCCTTGCAACTAGAATCACAGGACCACTACCTGGCTTGTTTCAACGCAGCCTCTTACAATCAGCATCTCAGCTAATTTCACTGACCAGTGCAGACAGTTTACATCTGTCTAGATTTGTTGAGCTGGAGACAAAGAGGGCCCATTATATCATCTAATCCAATCTTCTGTATATATGTTTATATAAATTGCAGAGAKCCTGTCTCGCAGGAAACTTTCAAGTTGTATCACATTCTCTTTCATTTTATCTTTTCTGCCAATAGTCCATGCACTACAGAACTAGCTAGGGTGGTTCTGYTCACATGCATATTATTAACATCTTCCCAGTTTAAGCCTTTGGGTTTAATCTGGCAAAATCTTCCTAYACAGTCCTTACTCAGAGATATCTTTCTTTTTGAGAATATGTTCACTAACAATGTTGGACCTAAGCTTTTAAATTAGTTCTTCAAGCTAGTTACCTCTTAATTAGAGAGCAAAGAGCTCCATCTAGCTGTACTGGGTCCAAAGGTAGAGGCTGGCATGAATTTACGCCAGAAGAACATAGACACACTAACAGAAGTACAGAACATACCCAAGTTCTGACGTCTCATAATTCTTATTTGGAAGAAATACCCCTCTGCAGACACTTTATCAGTATTGCATTAATACTAAAGCAATACAAGGACTAATAAACAAAGCCATTTTAAGAAGAGATTTGGCAAGGGGAAGGGGAGGCAAGGGGAATCTTTCTAACCACMAATGCACATAATCTGCTTTTATTTTAGGACATAATTATCCCCAGAAGAAAATGTACAATGAGTTGGAGCAAAACAGTACACTGCTTATTTTGTTTGCCATCTTTTGTTGCATCACCTATTCTGCACTAATAAATAAACATTCAATACACAGTGAATAGTTTTCAAATGATTCAGCAGAAGTTATTAATGATTCATTTTATTTYTATTGCAGCAGTGTCTGAAGACCCCAGTGGGAAATTGAAGTCCCACTGCACAAAGAAGCTCAGAGTTGTTCTGTTTATGTGGAGCCATGACTGGAGCTCATGCACACAAACCCCCTCTAGCTTTAAACTAGTGGGAGTACTGTTACTGTGTAGCTATGGTAGCATAACTTTCAGCTTGGGTTGTGCAACCTACCTGAGAAGCCTAGTAAATAACTGAAAACGTTGCCTACACTGAACACTGGGCWACCACAGCTATTCAGTGGGCAGTATCCAAGGTAGCCCCTTCAAAGCATGTTCAAGTATCTCTGTACAACTTGCAGTGAAACCTCTGACTGCATTTAATATGATAAGTGATCACATTCCCTGGGCAACTGAAGCAATTGAAGATGTTATGGGTCTCCTCTGACCTGTAGCTGCTTTCTAATGAGCCCCACACAAGAGGTAATCACCACTATCACAGAAGAAACTGGACAGCAAACCATGTAGTTTTCACTCTGGGGTCTTCAAATCCACCGCCATCTGCAGTTAAGTGTGAACTGGAACAGCAGAGGTGGGCACATGTTCTGCTCTGCTAGCTCTGTTCAGAGCACTAACTCTGCACGGATGGTTAGAGGTGGTCCCATCCTAAACCAGCCCAGCAGGCTACTCCAGTGCTCCTCAGCCAGAGACCTTTAACAACAGCAGAATGCAGTAGTAAAGCAAGGAGGAACAGCCAAAATAGCCAAACCAAAACAGCCTTTGGAGGCAGAGCATGTATTGTAGTCAACATATAGTGTTGGTGCAGAATTTTAAGAAAATATCAGCACAGATATCTAACAATATTAGATTAATGAATAAACTCTACTTTATTTGAGTTTATTAATGAATAAATCCTAATGAAGAATATGGCTCCAAAGAGGCTGACAAAAGCAGTTAATCCCTGTTCATCTATACCTTGCCAAATACTATTGACCAATCTCAAAGAAAATAAATGTCAAAGTACTCCAGAGTATTAAGCATGGCACTCACATATTTTTGTTTTTATTTTCAGGTAGTCATACACACAGATTGCTGTCACYGGGTGCAGTTGTTGTAGATAGTGAAAGAAAAGAGTAGCTATGATTCCAGATATTGCCRCACTGAGACATAGAAAAGCATAGCCAGTACAAGGGGAAGTTGCAAACAGCACAAGACAGACATGGCAAGGATTAGCTGACTGCTCACAAGAAACATTTCTATGAAAAAGTAKTTTTTTCAGCTTCAGCATAGATTTGTAAAGGATATAAATGATATAGCTGGAAGATGGTGAGCGACGATGAGATTACAGAAGTCTTTATTCTCAGAGAAAACCTATAGACTGGGCCACAGAAACTTCACAGGACAACTCAGATAGTTCTAGTGAYTTTACTTTTGCCTCTGAAAAAAATCAGGTTAAAAGGTAGATTTCCAACAGCACAACTAYCTTACTCCTCTTTAGCATATGAACTATCKATCTTCCTTTCTCACAACAAGCAGGAACCTTCAGAGATAGAGAATTAAATACAGCAAAAAAGGGTTTAAATCATTAAGCAAAGTTGGTTTAAATCATTAAAAAACCTTTTAAGAACATTTAGGGCTTTCTATTCAGTCACTCTTCAAGGAAATAATATCTTCATTAGGCCTACATGTTCTAAGCAAGCTCTGTCCTGATCATTTTACTATCCAGTGAGAGTACAATGCAACTTGTTTAAGTGTTCATACTGAAACATCATAGCTAGACCTTTATATAAAAGTTTTACATTATAGAGTTTTCTGTTTCTTCTTGAAACAACCAAAGGATTGAAAATGTACACAGGGACCATATAAATGATCTCGCTGTCACTTTGCAAAAGATTTGAAATTGCTAGGCAGTATTCAATAGTTTATATGTGAATTCTCCCTTGGTGGTATTCATATGCTTCATGTGGGCCCAAAGCAATGGAATTTAAATCATAAAAGAAACATCCTGGCTTACACGAGGTGGGTTTCCATGGCATCTGGATACCACAGGGATAAATTATATCCACTCTGGTGCTTTCTAATATACATTCAGAACAGCACCAGTGTTATTCTAGTTCCCATATATGTCCTGTTTGAAGTGTGAATGGTGACCCTATGAAGAATGCTGCTGTCCACCCCCCTCTGAAAACTGCAGCTGGGAGGAGGCTGCTCATCACACAAAACATGCCTGTACAACTCTTACAAGTTTCTTGCTACTTGCAATTTATATGCATGTGAAGGGTTATGAAATTGTTTCAAGAAAGCAAGGTTGCTTGCYTGAACAAAACAGTAGTTATTTTTCATTTCCTGAAGTCTCTTACTCCTTGGCTGTGTTGCTGAAACATTTTAGACAAAGTCATATTTGTAGATAGTGGGTTTTGCTCTGGTAAATGTCATTCTATTCAGACCAGCATCCATGTAAATGTCCTTGTTAATAACAGTGTTACTGATTTCCCTTGCCACACATCTTTTGCCATTAATTTCTAAGCCTTATCCTGTCTCAAAGTATTTCTAGGCCTACTTTAGAAACAGAAGGAATAACTATTTAAAAGAAACTGTACTTTTAACTAGTAGGTTAACTTTTGAAATATTACTGTGAGTAAATCTGCATATTTTGAGTGAATCTGTAAATTGAGGACTTACTTACAGAATGTAGGTAGCTTGTATTTTAATAGYTATTTCTAAGTTTTCAAACAAGTGTTATTCATCTTCATTTATTTAAGGCCCTGACAAATATTTCAATCTATAACCTGAATGAAATAGTTGCATTTGTCTTTGCAAGTAGATAGGCAGTGCAGAAAGATAGACCCTAGGTATAGTGTATCTCGCAGAATTTGCACAGTATCTTTATAAAATAAGCAACTGCAAATATCATGAAGAACAMAAGTAGCCTTAAAGCTTTAATTTAAGGATGATCTGAATCATGCTGATTTCTAAGACAATTCTAATTCTGTATTGCTGAAGTTTTTATAATGTTGCAAGCATATATAACTCTACATTTTCCAAAAAGTTGTGTTTAAGATCAATGCAATCTTTAGATACGGGTATCCCTTTAAGGTGACAATATAACCACCCCAAAAAGTGTATTCAGTTTGAAGGGAGCCCTTTGGCTTTATGGCAGGATATAAGGTTCTTGTGTCCAACATGACCAAAGAGCAGATGGAGGTTGTGTGAGTCATCCTTACACACACCTGGGAATTTCAGAGGGTCCAGAAATGCAAGGTAGGACAAGAGATGTGGCAGATGGATGCAAGGTCCAAAAAACTAGAGGAGAGTTTGGGGTTTATTTTAGCTTTTTAGCAGTCATGGGTTCAGGCTATAAACAATATATTGCTAACTATGTCCATTTTCCTAAGGTCCTTAAAATAATATCTGTATAATATAAAGAAYGTCCCTGTAAGGAACACAGTTCTGCTTTCTCTCTTTTCCATCTCAGAAAGACGTATCAGTTTGATTTTGATATATGTTCAAAATCTTTCCTCTATATTTTCCCTCGGGTCCTGCAAAATATTGCTATCTTCAAAGAGGCCCATGCTAGAGATGCTGCAACTCTGAGCACACCACAATGCTGATTTTTTCCATGTCTTGGCCATCAATACATTCTTCAGCTCTAAGTCAAGCATGGACTCCCCTACAGGAGAGGTCCTAGGATGAGACCTACAACAGCTAGCATACTGAGTATGGACCTCGTTAGGATAACCAAGGATYATTTGGGGGAGGCTGCTGTGGATTGCATGTGCCTTGTTCAGTTTTGTCCCTCAGCATTCACTGTTCTGAACATTTTCGTAACCTTTCTTTCAAAATCACAGCTGTTGAGGACTCTACTTTTGCCAGAAGTAACTAGAGGAAGAGAGAGTGATAGCAGCAGTYTCCTGTCTACCCAGGGACTCCAAAGGAAGAAGATAGCACTGGGATGTGGGAGATGCCAGGCTCAGGGCACTGCCCAGCTCTGACTGAAATCAGTACACAGGGGTGTGATAATTAAAGATTCATTCAGAGTCTCAGGGCAAGAAGGAGAATAATTTAAATTTTCACCTGTGAATGTGGATGCTGGATCCCAGTCCCTGGCATGTGCATATCACAGCTGTAGACCAGCTCCCAGATGGCCTCACGTGCTGAGGTTAGTCATCCTMTCACTTTTATCTCCTTTCCATAGCACAGTCACTCATGGAGTCCCTTGTAACGGGAAGATCTGAAAGAGCCCAAACCTCATTCAGCAGTGAGCAGACGTAGGTGGGGCTGGCTTGCCCCCACTAAAGCTGAGGGAGGGGTTGTCCCACATTCTGCTCCACTTCAGAGAGGTAGCTGACCTCTCCRTGGTGGAACCTCAGGTTAGTGACCACAGAGGACACCAGGCTGTGAGTCTCTAGGGAGGGAGGTATCTCTGACAGGSAGGACTAAGAAAAGTGCACAGACTTCAGAGTAAGAGTGTTATTCAATGCATTTCTGCCTATTGCATTTTTCAGARGCCAGCTGAAGGACCTTTCTGCTCAGCTGGCGAGTGTTTGCAGCTCTACTCTGAGAAGCTTTCCTACCCTCTTGTATTGAACTAGGAGACTGTATGCCTGGCTTGRGAATGTGGATCCAATTAGGAATCCAGGCACCAAAAGGTGAAGCACAACCTCTGATTTATTTTTGGATCTCAGCATAAAAATCTGAAAAAGTAACATTTAATCAATTTCTTAGTAGTTTCTGTTTTCATCCCCAGTTATATCCTGAGTTTCAGCTAGCAAAGAACTGAAATGTCTGAGTTATCCTACAAATATTAACAGTTTCTTAATGAAACAAGGGCTTGCCAGTTACCACTGTAACTTCTTGGACTGATTTTGCACTATGTAATGCATCATCAACTTCATGCTGGCAGTACCTGAAGAATAGACCCAGTTTGCCAGAAAGGCAATATATCAAAATGAGCATGATATTTAAAGCAATGGTAAAACATTATCTACTTTGTCTATTCTTCCTGAGGACTACTACAGCCTCCAACCCTTCTCCGCCTTGCATTGACCATAACTTATCCCAGCATACATTAACTTTATGTCAAATAAAAAATGTCAGAGCTGCAATCCATGATGTGTGAGTTTTGTCCAACAGAGCAAAAATTACCTAAATATGAGTTGGATGAGAGGAAATGGTAAAGAGATTTGTTTCTGGAAGTACGGGCGACAGCTGGGAGAGCAGCAAGATTAGTGGGGACAATTAGGTCAGAGCAACTGTCTATACAGTTTTAAGAGAGGGAGAAGAAAATCTGTGACCCACTAGCCCAGCCTCACCCCCWCCTTATCACTGATCTCACTGGGTATCTACTAGCTCAGCAGTATAGCTACTATACTGCTCAGTATATTGAGATATCCAGGTTAGCATACACACATCAAATAGATCTTTGCTAATCTGGTTGTTTTGACTAAAATGCTTTTTGAGTATACACGTAAGCCACTCTAGTAGGTGACTGGAAAGACAGAACAAGGAGATAGTATGCTTCTGCTGCAGGTATTGTTGTGGRGTAGTAATCTTTTCCACTGGTGCATCCTGATTTGGAAGGAAATCTGTCCCCAGGCTATCACGAACATCAGGAATGGTACTGCAGGGAGCATATATCACACAACCCAGAGTGAAATCAGAACTAGTTTGTCCATCAGGAAATGAACATCAGATTCCCATCTCATTCACGTTACTGAAAATGAGAAGGAAATTCAAGCCTTCAATCAACTGGATTGCATTCTTGATGCAAATGCTCAGTTTTCATACAGAAACCATGGAATCCAGAATCAAGGACTGGACTTATGACTGCCTAGTTCACCCCTTTCATTTCCTCYCCCACTCCCCAAAATCTACTCTTGGCAATCATTTTTCTAACCTATTAATTCAAATCTCCAGGGGAAGGAGATTCCAAAACCTCCCAGAACTCTTCCAGTGCATCTTTGGACATGCCATTACAATGCATTTTCTAGTGTCTCATCTGTCTCCCCATTACCACAGTTTAAGACCATTCCTTTTTGCTTTATCACCCATCAGCTTGGAGAAGTGATAAGCTGTTCCCTCCTCACAGCTGCTTTGTAGATATTTGAAAACTATTAACATTTTTCCCCTTAGTCTGCTCTTCTGCAGACTAAACAACCTTTGTTCCTTCATCTTTTCTCATAGGTTATGTTTTCTAGACCTCTAGTCATTCCTGTCGTTTTCYTCCAGATTCCTTCCAACTGGTTCACATCTTTCCAGAAGTGCAGTGCCAAAACTGACCTTCCAATATCTGATGTTCAGGCTTGGTTTGTATAAATAACCTAAGTTTTAATGATAAGCGATGTCTGAACCTAATAAATCAGTAAAATTTGCCATAAAAAAGAAAGGTAGCTTCAAAAATGAAAATGGAAAATCTGAGTTCGTGTTTACTTTTAGCAGTGCAGAAGTTTCTGGTGTGTGTCTGGAATACTGATATTTGTCTSTGCATATATATATACACATACACTTTTCTACCAATTAGTACAAACATTTTTAATTGAGGCTCTGGCTGCTGTTGTTCTTACTGTAACTGATCTGGAGCCATATAGAAATGTTTAAAAGATGAAAGATTAACTTCACAGCAATGAAAACTTTGGCAGATCTCAATGATTGTTCACATATGTAATTATATTAAAAAGGACTGTTTCCATTACTGCTATCTGAAAGGAATCAACTGTTATCCATCATTTATTTTTCCATCAATAAGCTTATTTTATCTTGCTGGGGGAAAAAAAGTTGAAATAGTTGATTTTATTTTGATTATAATTTTATCTCTTCCTTTTAGAGATAATATCAATTATCAAAGCACAGCTTTTCCACTTCCTAACTTTTACTAGACATGAAACCTTTGCTAATGGTCAAGAAATAATGAAAAGGACCCAAAGCCACCATTCCAACAGCAATGCTAAGAGCATTTCAATGTTTGTTGCTATTGAGGAAGGAGTAAGGACATAACGGGTGTGCAGAACTCTGTGTACTTTTCCTTTCACAGATAGTAGGTAGAAATTCTTGATTACAAAATTATTGAAATTACATYAGAAAGTAACAGTTTGTTCCAATCATGGTGTGTTTTATAAGGTTCATATTCCTACACTTGTGTGCATGCTTACAGGATGTTAGTTTTATTGACTGAAGTGTGCTGTTTATGTAATGAATACAGCTCTCCTTGTACCACTTTGTTTTTAYGTAATAAGATGTTACACGATATTGTTTTATACATTAGTAAAGTCACTGGTCCCTTTAGGGCTCTTAAGGCACACAATGCACCCCACAATGCAGCGCCACTTGAGATAACCTGAACTATCGCTAACAGGAGAAGCTCCRTTCAGGTTTGCTTGCTTTCTGGACACTCAGCCACTGTGCAGTGTAGACATCCTCTCTCAGGTTTGCTTTGTAAATCAGTGCAGGTTAGTACTTGACAGCAATTCCTGAGATTTTCTAGGGCATCAGGTATCTACTGCTACACCCATAGTCACATCCCAAATCCTCCCRCATCTGAAACTGTAGCATAAACTTCACTACAAAGAGGTTCACAGTTCACAGAGAGTAAGGTCAAACTCCTGTTTTATTTTCAGGAGTGGAACCTAGATGTATGAGGTTTATGAGAATAGGGTCTAGAAGCAGACATCTTCAGTACCACAATTCCTGCTATGRACTCTTTTTCTTACAAGAAAATTAACATTTATGAAGATCACTGCTTTTAAGAAAAAAATGYAGATCTTATTCCTTCCATTGCTGGAATATTTGCAATCTTCTGCTGGAAGAGAAGGAGGGAAACATATCTAAATTGGCCTGAAAATTTGAACAATAGAATCCAAYGTTTCTTGTCAGAATTACAGCCTGTGTTGCTAATTTTAAAATTTTACTAGGCAYTCAGATACTATGGTGACAAGAAGAGAATAAAGATACAGAGGGACGTATTTTAAGGAGTCATGTATTTATCTGTTTATAAGCTCCTTTTACAATGCCTAGAAAGTCCTAAATACAGATTATACAATATAGCATGGCTATCAACAAGGTAAATTTAAGGAATAAGAATGGAATTATATTTATGGTACTTTTCTACGCAGGTATAACCCAGTGAAATAAAGTCAGACTTGAACTATCCCGTCCTCTAAAGGAAGAAGAAGAAAAGATCATGTTTTCTTAAATTACTTCAGACTTTATTTGAAACAAGTGATCCAAGAAAAAGTAGACACCCCTCTGACTTTTCATGCACTTCACAACTTCCCCCCCCCCTTTTTTTTTTTTTTGGATGACAAACCCAAACCCATTATCAGAAGTCTTCCAGGTAGAGGGAGGAGAACAGAAACATTTCAAGGTAGAGGCAGCCAAAGAGAACATGGAAAAAAGGAAACACCTATTCTCTCAAGATTTAGTGTAAACTTGAACTGTTAGTAGTCTTTATTTTGGAAGGAAAAAGAATCAAAACCAGAAAATGAATCTGATAAAAATCATCCTCCCAGAAGTAAGGAGACCTGTCATTCATGAGTAAAATAAGCTTCTGTCATTACTGGTCTAGCAGCTGTCAAATGTTATAAGGGGACTCCAACTTCACGTACCAACCTGAGGATAACAGTGTTCAAGCTGTGTTAATGCTCTCCTTTTTTTCCAGGCAGAAGTTGCTAGATGTGGTGGCATGACCAGCACAATCCAGGTTTCCCACTCCCTTGCCATAATCATTTCCAAGCTCTCATCACCAAGTGGGCCAGCATTTTTATTGCTTTGATAATGTGGATGAGCACTAAGCTTTAATTGAAGACAATTGGTATTAATCATATTTCCTATAAGCTGTGAGCCATATGAACATGAATGGAGGCTTCCATGTGTCCCCAYCAACATGGCTGTTAACTATTCACTCCGATAGCTGTTTACAAAAACTCATACACAATTCCATTATATATGTATCTTGGCACACTTACGAGTATACTGTACTTTAGTAAGTATAAAACTCCTAGTAACAACAGAAATTCAGAGTCATAAATGAAGTGATTTTTTCCCAGGTTCAAGTCCGGATATTCCACAATGAGCCCTGAGGTCCACTTCAGCACACATTTCTTGAAGAGATACCTCCACCACAGAAAATCATTAGTCAGCTTCTTCTCCATCCCAAATGAAATGTCAAGTACAGCTGTTTATAAATTAATATTTTTTAAAACAAATGATAGGTAGGAAAATAACAGTTTAACTTCGACTTGAAGAGGACACTGACCTTACTCAAATCAGAAATTCCTAAGAATCCCAAGTAAAATCCATTCTGATCTGGATGTGGCTCATTGTAGCTCTTGCTTGCCCTTTGTTAGACTACGCTCATTGCTGTTGGTTTCTTTCTGTAAACAGCACTGAAATAATTATCTCCAAATAGTTTTACTAATCTTTTTATTGGGATCCATTAAAAACATATTATTATGTAGGATTATAACACATATTTGACCTTCTACCCAAGAAAATCTGACACAAACATCACAGTCTTATAGTCATTGTTTCCTACTCCACAAAGCTTTTATGCCATGAGGTATCTTCAAAGATGTGGTTGTGGTATTATCAGTAATTGAGCTGATTACTGAACCACGCAATCCATGAGCAGGAATTAGCAGCACAGCCGCCAAATCTGGCACACAGGTAAGCTGCAGYGCAGCTTGTAGCAGAGCAGGGATGAGGGGCTGTGAACACGACATCCTGAGACACATCAGCTSCCAGCTCCTGGGAGGGAGGAGGCAGCATCTTGCTTTCTGTGAGGAGTAGTGCCCCCAGTGAGCGCTGGGGTGTTACAAGATGTGTGTAATAACTGATGCATTGCTGACCTCTGGTTTGGAGGAGAAGTGTCTGACTTCTGATTTGTCATCTCAGGGTTCCCAGTCGGGGCACAGCTCACAATACCATTAACAGCCACTTTACAGAGGCAAATAAGCAAGATTTCTAAAAGCCTCAGTACCTTACCCTGATCGGCAGCACTACCAGTATGCACTCACACTGAACACAAGACAGATTAATGTGTGCAATTTTGAAGTTTTCATGCATGGATGAGAGAACTGTGTGCCCACATGCACCTGTAAACATACAGCCTGTACAGGCTTATGTACAAAGCTTATGAAAGCCTCTGAAAAAGTGGGCCCAAGATTATGCAGAGTGCTTCTAAATGAGTTGCTTGCAATGTATGTTGGAATAATTTAAGAGGTTATTATTCTTAGCTGCCTGCCCACACAGCCAGGAGTTACTGCCCAAAAGCTAAGAGTTATTGTAGTTTCGGTGAATGCACCAGGCTGTGACCTCTGTAGCTGAGAGAAGGGTATATCACCCTTTCTGCTGCCTCTGCTACTGGGGTAATAGTGTCTGGCAAAAAAATGGGACAGACATTTTAAATCACTCCTGCATGAATAACCAAAGTTCATCTCGAGGTGTTCTCAGTAAGGCCAAATCAGAACACAAATGTCCTTACACACAAATCTGCTGTCCTACCCTCTCGCCTGTGGAGTCTTTACTAAGTTCAGAACCTACCAATTCATCGATAAAGTCTTTAACACTAATAGATGCATTAAAAAGGGGAATAAAATTCATTTCTATAATAGCTAGATAGGAAAAGCAGGTAAGAACAGCTAAATCAAATATCATGCTTTAAAGGGAGATCTCACTTTCTGGAGGAGTATCTTTCAGCTTTTACATTCCTCTGGAACATCCAACACATTTCTCTTTTCAACAGTGGAGTTTTAAATAAAGAAATGCTGTAAACTAGAGCCAGAATCTCAGGAGATTCTGCAGACATAACATAGGTCCCATTTACATGCTCTTGACTGTACTGAATTCTGTAGTTCAGGCTTCTTATCTTTGTTAGTATAACTACAAATTAGCACAACATGTTCTTTAACTGACTATGTCAGCAGACCCCACATTGCTTGCCAAATAATTATCTTCAAAGCTCAAAGTCACCCTTGGAAGCTTTTATGTGTAACACTGTATCTTTTAAAAATAAAATTTTTATATATTCCGAATCTAAGCTGTGATTAATCACCAACTGACAGAGTTAAAGAATGCCCTCATGTGAATGTGCCAATCACAGAAGCTTACTTTGGGAAACAGGGGGTGATACCTTGTTGAAACTAAGAGGCAAGAACATTGTTTTTCATACAAGGTAGTGTCAGAGACAAGAAAGCTCCTTTTCCAGAGTAAGAGAGCTGACAGA
The DNA here is from genome assembly GCF_003343005.1 of Rhea americana. Classification (NCBI taxonomy): domain Eukaryota; kingdom Metazoa; phylum Chordata; class Aves; order Rheiformes; family Rheidae; genus Rhea; species Rhea americana. The sequence continues at coordinate 4,023,647 of NW_028186668.1, forward strand.
CAGAAATGACCACTCAAAACACAGGCAACACACAAGGTTGGTCAGAACTAAGGCAGCGGTAACGACAGACATGACAATAATGGGAGAAAAATCAAAAGAAGAAATGAACTTGGTTCAAATAAAAAATTCTTCCTGATATTTCTTGGTGAAGTGAAGGAAAACACTGAGAAAACTTTTCACAAGTTGCATGAATTTTAACTCAATTCAGGTTTATATTCTGTTAATAAATGCAAAGGAAATGATGAGCACGTTACTGACAGAGGCTGTAGGAGAGGAAAATCAATAGTTACTAGGGCATTCACCATGTGGGAGAACACAGTTTGGACCCCAGCTGTATTACTGCCCAAATGTGTGCCAATACCAGCAGATTAGAGTCAAAACTGCACACTTTGTTCAGAGATAACATCAAGAGGACATTTGCCTTATGCCAGGTGGCAAAGACGTTTGTTTCACACATGGATGATGTAGCTTCAAATGACCTCAGTTTGAGAAGGGAAATGAATTGAATCTACAAGAGACTCCTGGGGCTCCAGCTTCCACTGGATTATGCTCAATCAAAATGAAACCATACATCTAAACYAAAGCTGCCTTGACTTCTTTTTCTCAGCTGAATTTTGACCTGACTTGAGCAACTTTTCCAAGGCAACTGCAACCACACTTGATGAATCAAGTGTTTGACAAGAAAATATAATGTTCCCTTGGATCCTTGAGCTCCCTGGAGCCTGAAGAGAAGCACAGAACACACTTCTGCTAGGACCTGGGTGTGAAGGGACAGGGATAGGTACTGTGCGATGGAGGAATGAGTGCACGATTTAGTGAGTGAGTTACGTGAACTGGAGAATGTAGAGACCTGATGGACAGCAGCAAGTAAGCACCAAAGGTATTTAACATATACTGAGGATGGAGCTCAAGCACAAAGCTGAACACAGAAGCTCTTTGCACAGTGCTGCTAGAGGGTACCTCACCTACAAGTAGAGAGACTGGTTCCTCTGTCTGATTCCTTCTGAATTCACAGCAAATGAGTCTCATAACAGTTTGTCCTGTTAACAGAAACTTCCTGCACTGCCCTGAATAATGACTAACCCTTGGTAACAACCAGGGCAATGGTGCAAAGCCTGAAGCATGAGTAAGACCTCACTAGGACTGCTACGCACAACCGGCTCACCAGTTGCCTTTGCTTAGGTAAATGTCACATATGCTAAATAAAGACTGTGACTAATTGATTTCTACTGGGAAGGAATGAGGAAAAACAATTGTTTTGTTGTTGTTTTTATTTTTAATACATCCAATTACTGTAGACTAGCAACAGTTGCCAGGACAAGCTGTTCCAGTTTCATTCTCAGTGCCAGGGAAACAGGCCATTTTAAGTAAAGGTTTGTATGAGTAAAGAAAGAAATACCCAAAAAGCTGAAGTGTCAGTGTACAGTAAAGCATGTTTAAAAAAGTTGGCAAGCTAATTGGGATAAAAGCTCCTGTGAGAAAAACTGCTGAGGTGAATTATTACAGTTTTATTGTAGTTCTGAAGTTGCAAACAGCATTTGAAAGGCCAGCAGAACATCAGTGGGACTTATCTAGGAGGGCCTCCAAAACTATATTTAACCTGTCCACGAGTTTTCAGAATTGCCCTGAATTTTCTCCAAGCATGGTCTAATAATTAAGTTTTAAACCAATAGGATATTACAGGATATTACTATATGAATGGGATTCAGCTGAGAAGATGTAGAGCCCTGCCAGACCAAATCCTTAACTCTACAAAGTAATAATAAATAAAATTCCCACTAAAGAAGAAGTAATGCTGCTAGCGCATCCTATCTCCTTGAGGGCTTGATTCAGAATTTTATTTTCAATGGACCCTCTATGCAAGAAACAGGAATCCAGAAGTCCTGTCCATAGATTCTGGATGAAAAAAGATTGTATGTATCTGAAAGTGCTTGCAGCAGAAGCATTTTAGATATAGCTAAATATGAGCACAGTCATAATAAGATGTATTAATTACAAGTAATAGTATTAGATAATTATATTTAGAGAGAATTTCATTGCTTCTTCAATTCAGAATATCTGTCTCAGGCCAAATTTCTCTTTCTCTATGATTTGAAAAAATATTTAGGTAAACTTGTACTGCTAAGCAGTAAGCAACTATATATTTATCTCAATAGCCTTCTAGAGTCAGCAGAAGTTGAATGAGTCTGCCAGGTTATAATTCTTTAAAAAACAGCCTCTAGTTACTACTGTCACCTCCACGAGTTCAGTACCTAGTCTCTTCTCTTTACCTTTTCAACTACAAATCCCTTTCTGGCTCCTCGATGTCTATTTGGCATGGGAGACAGCACTCTTCCTCAAAGGAAAGACAGAAAAAAATGAAACGGAATCGTCTTGTGGAAATTTGTCTTTATTTTTTTGGTGAAATATTTCTATTCTCCCAGGAGTTAGAGACTATTTGCTGAACAGTCTTCTCTGCAAACAAGGTTTATTATGTGTCCTATATACTCAGTGACACACTACATGATCTCCTATTAGCAAAAGAGGAGATTGCATCTGTGGAATTGGAATGGCATTTCAGTGCACAGGGGAAAATTAAGTCCATCTCACAAAGGAGGAAGTAAACACAAGACAATCTAACTCTTGCAATACTCTGCAGCAGATTATCTGAAATGAAACTTGTGGTTGGTTTCAAACCAACAAGTTACCTCAAAGCAAGAATTTCTTTTGAATTTTTTCTTGTGAAAATCCAGTTTTCCATCTGAAAGCAATTTTGAAAATGTGTGACTAGTCACCTGCCTGCCCCTTTATTCTGTTTGTCTGAATCAGATAAATTCTTTGCAGTAAGAATTATGTGTCTTTTCTATTCTGTGTAGTACTCAGAACGTTTACGGTTCCCTATGGAAACTACTTTACTTTTTAGATGAACAACTGTAAATATCTTAAATTCTGAACAAAAAAAGTCAACAAGATAGAACAATTCCTTCTTTCACATGGTGGCATATGCCAGCTAATTAACCAAATGGGACACTGAACACTGCAGGACACAGATGGTAATTCGGGGCTGATAGTCCTACTGCAATGGAATGGTACAATGTTTGTTGGCAGAATATATTGTCATTTTTGTGCTGATGTCTGTGCAGTAATCATAGCAGCTCTTGGTCTTGATAGTTACAGAATCTCTCAGAACAGATTCTTATGAATTTATTATTACTTTCTCAAAAAGTTCAACTTAATAATAACAAAAATACATTTTTTTTTTGAGATTGATTCTGGCTAGGTAGCATGTGATGGGAAGATCTATGATTTGATTTATGATTCTGCACTGGTATTTTAGCTACATCCTAGCTCCATTTTTCAAAGAGATGAACAGGTTACTCTCCTTCCTCCATTATCCCAAGACCATGTAAAGGACAGAGCATGTAGGCTAGATATACTCTCCAAGCATGACCTCAGATTAGATAATCAGGAAACCATGCAGCAGGGTATGCTGAGGCACACATTAGTACACCTTTCCTATTATGGTAATATAGCAGAGTAATCATAAATGCTCACTTTAGCCTTTTGGGACCAATCTCTCTAATCTCTCTCCACAGTCAGTTAACCTATCTTTAAATAATTCAGGGTTACCATAGAAGAGGACTATCCCTATAATGAACCTCTTATCCCTCTATCAACATTTTTTAATATATTTCAAAATTATCTCTGGTGACCTGGCACCACTGCCAGTTGATCATTATTGGTACAGTTAGGGGAAAGCTAGGGAGACCAGGCCTTCACTAGCCCTTGCACACATTTTAGATCACTGTGGCTCTTGTTTGTGCCAGCACAACAGAAAACAGAAAAGCCTATACTTATTGGAAACATCCACGAGGACTTTACATTCACCTTCAGAGCTGAAGATGGCTCAAGGTTTTCTCTTTAGCAAGACATCTTTGTCCCATTGGTTGCTGGCTGTAACCAGTCAATGCATTTTCACAGGTTATGGCTTTACTAGGAAACTAAACAGGCCTGTGTCACAAACTGTGCAGCAGTGGCATCCTACTAGTCACACTGCTGGCAGGCTCCCTGGCATGGTTTGGCTTCCCACAGACACGGGAAAGACAGGTATGCCTGGTTCAGCTATGAACCGGKGAAGAGCATGGACCAAGGACTGCTTCCAGTAGACAGTATGGGTGAAAACAGTTTATTTGGTTATGAAAAGACAGATTTTAGCCCCCTCACTGCAATACTTCTTTCTGGGCCAGAGAACAAACTCTAACTCATATATATATATATATATGTGTATATATATATACTTTTTTTTTAAGATACTTGTGGCCTTAAGGATCTATCCCTTCCAAATGTAACTAAGCAAGTTTGATGGAAAGGATCATCTTCACTAGTTTGTTCCAGGTGCACCAACAAAAGACCACATAATGCCTTCAGAAGGACTGGGTTGTCCCTGGTTATGCCCAATAGCCTGCTCCCAAATATAAAAATCTTTTTGCTTTTTGGCACACGGAGCTGGAAGGACAGTGCTGTCATTGCAAGTCTCATTCTGCTCCTGCCCCCAAGTCAAAGCATGCATCAGTTATTCCCTTTAATACTACTTCATACTGCTCTGCCAGGCTTCTCTCTTCTGGAAATACTTCTCACAATCTCTTTCCATCACACCCCTGATATTCTTCCAGACCTTCTCTCATTTCCTGGCTATTTTCCCCAAGTCTTCATTCCCCTGTACCTCCTCTCATATCTTTTCATCCTTTTATCTGGCTTCCCTTATATTGTTCTGGCAGACAGATTATTCCTGAGCCCCATGATGCCAATAATTTCCCCTCAAGATTGCACCCCCCCAGATTTCCTGTTATTAAACCTTCAATCAGACCTGAGCTTATGACACTAGCTCTTAAGGGCTAGCACGCTTGAGTACAGTCACAATCTTACATTGAATTGTCACTGTAAGAACTGAAGATATGTTCTAGGAAAGCAGAAACAGCTCCCATTTTGCAGATGTACACTTAACAATAGATGACAGAGAAAAACAAGAATGCACCAAAGCAGACCTATTGCAAATCTACTGCTGTGCTCATAAAAATGGAAGAAATGTTGTTAAATTTGTTTCAATGAGGTGTTTTTATGACATGTTTGTTCCTGCAGCACAGAAAACAAGCTGATTTTCCTGGAGCAGTAAGCCATAAAAGGTTATCAGCCTCCTCTCACCAAAACCCCAAAAAGGTACATAAATAGATGATGAACATATTCCAAATCCTGAGAAAGTCATTTGGTTAAATATATTGAATTTGATGAACAGAACCAATTTTAAATGTGAGATAAACAGGTGCAAACATCACAGCAGTTTCACCTGCTTGCACAGATTTTGAATTAAGTACTCTTTAAGGAATACTTCATAGGACAGCAAATAAGTCACTCAAGCAACAGATTAGGTGAAAACCTGCATTTAAAGAAAGGAAGACAAGCAAAAACATATTTGCAAATCTTTTGCTCCTACTGGGAATTTCCAAAAGAGGACAGACTTGAAATGTTATTACTAAAACTTGAAATATCATGTATATGTAAGCTTGGTAAGTTTATGGAGGGAAAATACCACTTCTCTGGATTCGAAAAATCACGTATCTAGAGTGGAAATTTCATCAACAAATTTCATATTCTTAATGCTTCAGGGAAGAAAGGTAGGAAGAAGTACTGAAGACCTAGCAGCCATTTAAACTTTCCAAAGTATATATAGGCACTATCTATAGTACATCTCACTCCCACTGAACATGCAACTGCTTTTCAAATTCCTGAGGCCAAATATATGAGTGAAATGTCATGTGCTTATGGATCCTGTTACCTTTATTCAGCACCTCTCTTTCCCCACCTCCCTTTCCTGCATCATTGCTACTTAGTTTGTACAGTACATCCAGGACACAGACCGCGTTTCCCACTGGTGCAGAAAACAACCTGGAACACAATTAGCCTTGTCAGGTCCTTCACTGGTATGCCATATATGGCTGCCAGCTTTCCAAGCAATTCAGTAATCCCTAGAGCACTGCTGCAGGGTCTGCGATTAACAGAGGTGTTTACATGTCTGAAAATGTACCAGGCTAAAAATAGAACTAATTTTCTTAGCATCCTGTGATGTCGGGTTTGTTCTTTTCTCTTTCTTTCCATTTGCCAGATTGACTTAAAAAAAACACGTTCACTTAATTTCTTCAGCTGATATAGAAGATCAACAACAACAACAACAACAATAAAAGAACATCACTTCTGTGGTGGCAGAAAGCAAATCCTAAACAAAATACTTTGTGTTGCAATCCAAAAATAGAAAAGCACCCAAGAGAATGGTAGCAAATTAGTCTTCTCTACAACACAGAGCAAATTCCTAATTGGTGTGTCCAAAGCAAGGGGTCTAAAGATGGTGCTTGGTATCCCCACACACGTATTTTCAGTATTAAGATCAAGCTCTGCTGCTGCACAGGGAAAGGGGAGACGCATCTGCAAGTACCAGGAATGCTTCTGAGCACAGTATAATAAGGCGAGTATAATTAAGCAATTCATATTTATTTCCCTTTAGGTGGATCATGGTAGCTAAACACTTCCCCAAAACATAGCAGTGTGAGGAAACACGACTCAGGGAGTTCCTGAAAGACTGACATCTCCAAAAGAAACACTTCTACCCTGCACAGCCTTTTCCGAAGCCTGGTGTGCAGAAGGATATAGACACAGCCGTTCTTCCTTCTTGCCCATTGAAATGCACCTCCCTGAAGCCGGAGCTCTGAAACATTCGGAAACTGGGCTCAGAACGGGTAGTAACAAGTCCATTCCTATCAYGGGAAAAGAGCAAACTCCCTTGAATTAAAAGTGCATGTGCAATGCACATGTCAGGGTCAATGCCCTCACAGGAGCAATGCCCGTACAACAGCTACAGATTCCTGAAATGAGCAACAAGCTATGGATAACGCTGGCATGAGACAGTCCTAATCATATCAGGATGATGGTTGAATGATTTGAATTCTCCATGCAGCTCCATCCCAGCACTGGTACTAGTATGATACAGTTCAGGTCAGCTATGGCCTAGGGCTTATTCAGCTCCTGGTGCTGTGTAACTTGAGTTTAGCTACCCCAGGTCACTGTAGCTACGTCTTGTTTGATTGTAGGGACTTACAGTTACAGGATAYGCCCCCTCATGCCCTCATTTGGGCATTTATAGCCCCTTATCAACTTTGCAACTTTAAGCTTTATACCATGTATTTGAATTTCATAGCTACTCAGGGAGATAACTTTTTCTGCTGTATTTGTGAAACCCACAAAAGGCTACTACTAATTGACTTATGGATCCAGATTCTTCCAGAAAATATTACAAATTCACGTAATGTCTTTGTATGCTGTATTTAGCATCTGGCACTCAATGCTGACTGAAAAATAAATACATTCACATGTCAGCAAGTAGTCATAGGTCATTTCACAATTAGAGATACTGAGGATCACAAGCTGCTCCTGACAGCATAAAAATAATATCTTTGTGTTTCAGATAGAAAGCAACCTTTACACACATTGAAAAAGTCATAATCATCTTGGAAAACTGAAACTTAAAGGAGGGGCAGAGGTAGTAGGTAGTCCCCTAACCACAAAAATGAAGCTAAATTCAGGAAAGCAAAGAGAACAGTAGATGTTTTTCATTGCTTTTACATGTCCAAGGCTCAAGGCTCAGACTGCTTTAAATAGTGTTACCTGGGGCAAAACTCCTAGTAAAGTCAAYGTAAATTTTATCCCTATAAATTATTAATGGAAAGAAGACTTATTTCACCTCCAAATTAAAAGCCACTCTTTATCTATTCAAGCCGTCACTTCATCTTTCCCTGAATCTCAGCACAACTGCTAACAGCATAATGTGATGTTTTAAAGATTATCTGAGAACTCTTTACCCTGGCATGTCATTAATAAAATGCTCATCCAATTTTTGGTTGCAGACTTTACACAGAAGGTCATTCCTTTTGGCCCCAGGTGTTTATTAAACACAGTACATATGGCTTTATGTTAGAAGGGGGTTCTGTCCTTGTAGGTAGAAAAGAAGCCACTAGCATCTGGAGTGTCTCTGCCAGTATTTGACAGAATGGCCAAGCTGTGAAGCAAAGATACATTTTGACACTTCACAAACTAGTGGGGTTTTTTCTGTTTTTCAGTCTCTTACAGCCTACCTCCTGCAAGGTAACATAGAACAGCACCCCCTGATCGCTTTTTTCCTGTCTGAACTCTGTATCAAAGCATGTATTTTTCTAGCTACTTTTTGAGACARAAACTTGACTGGCAGGGCTGGAACAAATTAAGACTATGAAGATTTTAAAATATGCTATAGCAAGGTATCACACGTTAATAGACTGTAAAATTAAGCATCACTGCAGTATCTATGATTCCTCTCACTCAGCTACTACTTCTTAGCTGAGAGAATGCTTCAGCCACCGAGCAAAGGTGTCAGCTCRGATGAACACAGAGGTCTGATTATTCACTGGTATCTGATGTGACCAGTTTTCCATCTCCAWCATGACTGCAAAATCCTCCTCTTCAGATATGAGAATATTATCTTTATTTTGTCCTTCCTTCCTTTGTGCAGTTCTCCATACAGAACATGGCAGCAGAGATCCAGCTTGACAAAGGCTGACAGAGTTCAAATGTGGAATAAGACTTGCATCCACACTGCCTGGCCTTCAAACTGTGCATGAACAGAGCTGAGGACTTTGCAAATGGATTGAAGACACTCCTATGAAGAACATAACTTTTTGTTCCTTTTCTTTCATTTCCATAATTTCCCTTCCTTTCAGACAGCTTAATAGATCTTTCTCATGGCTGTATCATTTCCCTTTATCTAAATATAAAATCCACATTTTGGATAGATTGTTAAGAGGATCATAGAGACTTTCATCTCTCTGTCTCCAAACTGAAACATATCTTTCCYTTACTGAGTGCCAATCACAGGAATGATTCCATGCCACCAAAAAGATTTTATCTCTGAATATAATTGCTATATTAAAAAAAAAACTCTCTAAAGGGGTCACTTTAATGGATGACCTGTAAATGATAGACAGTCAGCTCTGGAATGAAAATGTGGCTATTTAGCCATTATGGCAAAGATCAGATATTTCACAACTATGGAAATACTGAGGTAATTCAGCTTTCCTAGATGGAAGTGTAGCATAAAGGAATGGGAACTTAATCCCATATTTATAACCCCTGGCTGAAGCTGTAGACATATGTCCTCTTCCAAATCCATCTAGGTCAGCTGAAGATAATATCATCGTCCATTCCCTCCCAGCTGTTTCACTACCACAGCCCCACCAGTAGAAGGCATCTCTTCTCATACTTCCTTTATCCAGGGCYGGCTTAGGAACTTAAATGACTGGGAATGGCAACACCTTTTGAATGTCTTTGTACTGACTTTTATAGTCTTAAACAGCTATAAATCACCTGTGCTTATGGTGAGTCTATTTCATRTGCATAGTTAATGAGTTCAGTCAGATTCACTGCATATCTGATCTACAATCACAGTAAGCAGGTCCAGTAAGTCTGATACTTTCAGATTTCAGCCAGGAAAATTTTATATTAAAAAATCTTTACAAGTMAATATGAACAGTAAAAATCACTCCCATCTTTATTTCAGTACTGATAGAACTAAATTTAAACTGTAAAATCCTCAAGATTGTATGCCCTGATGTCACCACACAACAGGAGGGAAGACTACTGAACTGGACACCAGAATTATACCTCTCAGGCTGGTTTTGAACTTACTGTGGAAAATACATAAATTTGATGATTTTCCCAAGTTCTTTCTCCCTTCTTTGTTTTACTCTAAAGATACTCACGCTTAAACAAGTTGTATATTTAAGGCTATGATAAATGAAGCTGAATGTTTTGACATGTKAAGTACACTCACTGGAGAAGCTTCTAGGAACTTGTTTTAAATATGATATTGTGTGAGAAGTGATATAATGACTGTGTGAGTTTCGATCCCCTTTAGATTTTATTTCTGCTAAGGTCAGATTCCAATGCATGATGTGTACTTGTACACAGTGATTTATAAATAGCGGATGCTTTCACGGTTTACCTTACTGGCTTGGGCRTTATTGAAATCCCTGTTGTAAATAGGACAAACCTTGCACTGAACATAAGAAGCAAGCCACTTGACTCRCAGTCAGTCGCAGTGTTCATAGAGGATGGTTTACATACAAACTGACATGGGCATATGCCATTCTTTTCCAGTTTTTATCATTGAACAATAACCAAAATCATAGGGATGTACATTTTAAAAACATTTCATGTTACATATAGATCAAACATTTCGTCACCTTCTTCTACTGAACTACCCATAATGTAGTGTATTACATCTCCCAAATACTGTAAAATAGAAACTGCTGAATATTTACAGCATCACTACTCTTAGGAGATAGGTATAAAATTATTAACAGAAAGTAGTATAATTCATTTGGTCTTCCTTTAATGGATATAAGAGAACTAATTTTGTGTGAGAGCAGATGCTGGAACACTTGTCTGGAGCACTAACAATATGGCACTCGAGATCATTCTAGTACAAAATTAGCTCCACAAAATCCACAAAATAGGCTTAAAGGAAATAGATAAAGATCTTCTTTTTAGGTGCACCATTATACCATTACTACCTTACCTGAGAAGTTGAAAACTTAACAGTAAAGACATTGGGGAGATTGGCTTTGATTTCTCTTCCACTGAAATATGTCCTATAGTATAGAAAAGTATTTTGTAACTTAATTCCTAGAAAAGTTCTGTCTAACTTTGTAGGGCTTGAGATACTTTTAGAGCTTTCCCTAAGCTTTCAGTGCTAGTATCATGTAAGCCTGAGGTTAAGACTTTCCATTTGCAGGGGAGCCCTGGTCCTTTGCTCTCCACTGTCATCAGTTTAGTCTAATGTCAACTACTTTACTAAGGGGCACTGACCTTTCGAAGGATACGACCTTTGCTCAGAGAACAARTTCAGAAGAGATGTATAAACTGGTGTAAGTTACCCTTAAAAGCAATAAGAAATATTTAGGCTGGGCTCAGACTTTKTCAGATTCTCCACCGTCAGCTGAGTAGCAATAATCCTGTGTGTATGTGCATGATCTTGTAGCAAATGTGAGGTAATTGGATTTAACTGAGCCTGTAATAATAGTTAAAATAAGATGCAGCCTAAGAACATGTAAAGGCAGCTACCACGTCAGCCTATGTGTGGTAGCTAGTTAAGCTCTGGTAACTTCATTATAAGTCTGAGTCTACTGTGATAGCTCTCAAAAGCCATAAGTAGGACTATCTGTTGTAGTATTCCCTATAGAAACATAAAAAAGAGATAATATGCCCTGGAAGGCTTGATGTGGATTATGTGGACTCCTCTGGTTTTTATTACTTCCACCACATGCTGGTAGATCCAGTACATCTATTACATGGTTATAGGGAAAAGCTGCAAACGAGAATGAAGCAGATCTGCATATTAGAGGGCCTCGCGTACAACACTGACTATACTACTAGTGACCATCAGACACAAAGATCCTCTCTCCCTTTCTTGGATTGTTTCYCCTTGAAAAAAGTCCTTTCTGTTATCATCTCCTGGTGACTTGATAGTTCACAAGTAGGCAGAGGCCCAGAATGGTGCACAGGCACCAGGAAAGTAGGTACTTTGGAAAGCAAATAGCAAACATATTTATCATTTTTCCCTGGAGGGGTGATAAGACACCAATCCTCTCTCACAGTCGAGCAAAAACACCTGCCAGGGAGCAATTCACCCCACACAGCCCCAGGGACCATCAACAGGTTCAACAYAGCCTGTGAAGGCCGGGCAGGGCCATGGGGACAGGTCACGGCTGGGATGGGCAGTCATRTCAGCAAGGCAAGGTCTGCAAGGCTGGGCACACTTGGGAGAGGGCCTGAGCTTGAAAGTTGTCCCTGAGCCAMGGGAGGAAGCCCACAAGGAGGTGTCTCACAGCTCACTTTCTCCCAGCTCTTGCCTGGCCATTAGCTCCCAGGCTGCAGGGCTGCCCCACATTGGAGCCGGCTGCCGGCACAGGCGGCCAGACCCCTGAGAGAGAGCATGCAACAGGGTCCCCACAATACCTCCACCTTCTCCTCTCTCTCKTATGCAAAAAAAATCACTAACCACACAATCACCTCGCAAGGGAACTTTTCATCGGAAGAAGAGCTTCCAGCCCGACAGGAGCACTGCTTTCACCAAAGCAGGAGGACAGGAATGCTAATACCTGTTTGGGGTGGGACTTAGGAGTCTGGGAYCCCTTTCTAAAAAAAAGAGAATAGCATGCACATGATTCAGATACTTGCTCTTTAAATATACTTTTGTGACAAAACTTTTCCGTGTAGATGATGGTCCCACCCCTGCAAACCTTGCTTAAAATGGAACAAAATTAGCATATTAATCCTTGTGAGCTAAAGGGTCCTAAATTGCCTTAAAACATTTGCAAAGCCAAGCACACTTGGAAATGTAGAAAACCCACAATGTACTCAGTCCATGTGGCTTGAAAAGTAAATGGAAACTGTGAAACAAAACCTAASGGGACAGCAGAGGAGCAACACAAGACTGGAGAAGGAAGGCAAGCATATGTTCTTTTCCTATTTAATTGCAGACTTAGGGATTCAGAGAGAAAAGCTATAAACAGGTATACAAGCAGTACAGGGACATCTGGAGCACTAGAAACAATTCAGAATAAAATAGTTCTTGCTGGAAAAAAGGTTTGTAGACAACTGAATTTYGTATTTCTGAGATCCTGTGAAATGCATCGGAGAATTGGAAAAAAAAAACAGACTGGGTTTCTTCAGCAATTATGCTATATCCAAGACAAATTAGGTTTTTTTGTTCTTAGCATCCTGCCTGTAAAAAACRAATGTTCAGAGTCTTCATTGCACATATTTTCTTAACGTCTCCCACACACRTTATCTTAAATCCTCTCTCCTCCAAGGGCAAACAACAATTAATCAAGAATATGTAAATAAACATTTAGGTCTATATTTCAATCTATGTCCAACATAAGAAACAGTAGAGGCAGCACTAGTGAGCCACAGTTCTGCTCTTTGTGCTCTGAGGCTAACAGGAGACTGACCCCACCTCCATCCAGCACAGGCTATGTCAGCTTGAAKGTCAGCTTGAAGGTAGGTCACATTAACTTGCACTTCCACCCCAGGGCTGAGATGCATCCTAAAACAACAGTAATACCTTACAGAGCTCACGCCTAGTCCCACTTGTGTTGGGGATTCCCTCACACATGATATTTTCAAGTTCCTGGTTGACCTTGATTTTCATTCCCTTTGGACCTGCAAATCTATGCAAAGCTACTGGAGTGAGACTAAGTTTCTCCCTGATCCTTTTTTTTTTTTTTTTTTTTTTTTAAAGACCTGCAATAGCCAGCAGTGTTGAACAGTTACTTTTCTGTCAGCTAAACTTGCATTGGCCTTRCCAGATGACCCAGAGAACATCTTTGCGGCCACATGTGGACTGAGAAGAAGGATTACCACCAAGGGTGGACATGAAGAGAAATACCCTCTGTGGAACTGCATTTTTGCCATGTGCCAACAGGGCAGGGCCCACGAGAAGGCTCTGGCTAATGCTCCACTTCTGCAGCCAGCACCTCCTGCCCCACACCCCCAACACACACACACACACACTTTAATCACCTGACACTGCATGGTAAAAGTTTGGCTCCTCTTTCCCTTTCGCAAAACAGCTCCACTGCTTCCAGCTGCTGAGCCGAGTTTGGGACTTTTTTTGGCACCTGGCACCGCTGGCGGCAGAGCGCACACGCCCTTGCTTGCAGGCTGCCAGAGGGCTCGCAGCCCGGCTGCTGCAGCCASGCAGGCCCCATGGTCTGTCTGGACCTCTGCACGGCAAAGGTCTCKCTGAGCAGCTGCGATTAACTATGTCCAGGAGAACAGCACCGACGGTGTCACACAGCTCCGTACTCTTTGCAGCCCTCCAGGACACAGCAAGATAGCTGAAATCCCCCGTGGTACCTGCCTTTAAAGCTATGTATTCTATTAGCAAATGGTCTATTAAATACACCGCAGTGACTAGTTGTAACAGCAGTATCCACGCTCTCTAGCTAAAGTAATAAAAATAACCTAATCACTTCTCTGGATTTCTCACTCTTAAAGCTGCTATGCATTAACTCAATCCATCATACAAAATGTTTCATTTTGTTTCTGCATTTCAGCCCTAAAAAGAGGCTGTCAAGCTTTTATGATAAAAAAAAAATAATAATAATTACCTCCTTTGACAGCGGTCCCACTTAAATGGTTCTTTTTAAGAAACGTCTTTGGTATATTTTGCCTTTCTCTCACCTTGATAAAAAGAAATGAAGCATTTCTCAGCCCACTATTTCCCCCTTCCCCAAATTCACAGCAAAAAAAAATCTAGCCATGCGTATTCTCATTCTCATCTTTTAAATTTGGTCAGTCAGAAGCTGATACAAAGGTAATTGAAGTCAATATGATTTTGGGGCCAAATTCATTAACTGTTGAGTGAAGTCTCAAGATAGTGTCAATGTAACATATTTTACTGAATTTTTAGTAGTTGTCATTTAAACCTTTGTTTGTTTGTTTGTTTATTTCATTTAAATGCTAGGGGACCTTGATAGCAGTTCCTATCGGTAAGCCTATCAGTCTGGCACTTTCCGTTATAAGACTCGTACTAGACTTCCTATTACAGSATATGTCAACCTTTAACTGTACAAACTGAAGACTTCAGGTTGAGGTTGGACACTGGAGACAGAATGTTTTCAGAAAACTTCACACAGCAAAATCCAGCCATCCATGAGTGAGTCAGGGGAAAGGCTGGGGGGGGGCAGGAGGAGTTTCTGAGCTTCTGAAACTTCTTACATCTACAGTTCTGGAGATGGTACTTGAAATCTAAGGGAGGATAAGTGATTTACATACAAGAAACTTCTTTTTCCCATCCAGTGAGTAAACATCCAGTATAGTCCAATTCTAAGCCCTTGCAAAGCAGCAATTTCACCAATTGGTGATAAACCTACAGCTAATTGCCTAGAAATTGCATCCTTCCTGCACATGTTCCATGTGGAGGCTGCAGAGGGCAGAGCAAGACTTTGGTTTTACCTGGACAAAACAGAAAAAGAAACCAAGAACTGGAGTTGGAGAGGCCAGGTCGGGAAAGGACTCCGTGGARGGAATGGGAAGAGAGCTGTAGGCGAAGAGGAGAGACAACTGAAGGAGAAACCYCAGGAAGCAGTCAGGAAGGAGAACTGGGGGAAAACAAGACTGAGAAARGAGATTTAGGCATGACTGAAGAGCAAAAAGGTGGAAATGGGAGAAGTTTGGGGAGCAGTTCAGGAGGAGGAGGAAATAAGAACAGCCGGGTAAAGAGAAAAAGACTGGGAAGCCTGGAGACTAAGAACGGCCAGGTGAAGAGGCCAGGCTATCCTTTCTCATCAAACTTCAGGTGTATTTTCCAGCCAGTGATACAGTAGTAACTGAATTACTAGATTTGATTGCCAAGCTGTCTTAAGTGTCTCCTGAGCTTACCTCACTAAATTTGGCAGGAACTCCCTGTTATCRTAGGATAGGAGGTAATGCATTCAGAAACATGCTTCAAGTCTGATGCAAGTTTTGAGTTTCGTCTCCCTATTCCCCTCACCACTGACTTTTCTCCCATCATTTTTATTTCCTATGGAGCTCCAAAGCTATCTTTACTCAGTGGCTCTGAGATGTAAATTCACCCTCTCCCTTCACCAGCATTGCCTTYGTTGACACTGGAAAATTATCACATATTCTGTCATACATTAGAGGGGAGCAATTGTCTGCTCTGGGTGCATGCACACACAGCTTATGGCTAATTCAACACTAGGCATGCTGTACAATGTATTTCTTTATAGAGTCCCACCTATCCTGTATTAAAAAGAGTCAGACCAAGTTATAAAACTCCACAGTCACCCAGCCAACCAAAGAGTCTTTTAATGCRCTACAGGTCTTTGGCACTGACTGAGGAAGGAGAGCCAGAGCTGTAACTGCTGGATGGTGCAATGACTTAGAGCAGTGTATGCCTTTGCTTTTTTACTGCTTGACCTTTGTGCTCACAGTGAGTGCTCAAAGCAGCAGTTTCTAGTTCAGCGTACAACATCGGGGACACACACTTTGGGCTGATGATGTGGGAGCAGGTCAGGTGGTGAGCTGGGGAATATTTGAGGTGAAGAAGGGTTTTTATTAATGAATGGTTTGGTGAGAAATGGAGGACTGAGGGTCTGTAGTGGGGATGGGAGCCCAAAGAATGGGCCCTGCCTGAGAAGGGTGGTAAGAGGAAGGAAGGACRGGAGGATGAGGGTGGAAGACTGCTCTGGGGAAAATGGGGAGGCTTGACAGCGTAGGAAGTGTGAGGGGGTTTGAGCAGGGGAAGRGAGGTCTGGTCTGGGGACTCAGAGGACACATGTCCATACAGTGTGGTCTATTTCTGGGATTTCCCAAACACAAATATGTGTGCCTATGCCACATGATCCAATATCTCTGGGAAGTGACGAAGTGGATAGAACGTGCACAGTAAATTTGATTCCTTCCAAAAGAAACATCTACATCTTTGGTTTTTCAGCTGTATGGTAGTGGTTGCTGCTCCTGTGCAGTAACACTGAATCACAGACAAATGTGTATCTAAAAAGAACAAAAGACAAACAACTTCTACATCAGTATTGTTGAGAGAGGAAATAATTTATGTGACAACAATGAACTAATTGTCTTCACACAYAGTGTCTGATACACTCAAAACCTTTTGGCCATTGAAGACTAATTTTCTTAATAAACAGAATAGGATATTGCATTAAAAAAAGCATCATTCCACTACTTTAATTATTCATCTGGCATGTGAAACTCTATTTCTACTCTGCTAAGAATAATAGCATTTACAAAACCCTGGTTTAAAGGTGTGTAATATTAATACAGTGCACTGCCAGGCAGCCAGGGCAGTGTTCATGTAGGCAGCTAGATGAGCAACAAAACATAACCATAAAAGGAACAATACTCTATAGAATTGACATAACATGTCACCCTTATGACAGAATTCTCAGCATAACTACATACTAGGAAGAAGAGAAGAAATCCAGTGTGATAGTTGTARTCTCTTCTTCTGCTTCCTGTCTACTCCTACTGTATTTTTTATAACCTGCATCCAGAGATATCAGCTGAGCTTATTTTGAGTAGCTAACCAAATAGCTAAGTCTTTTAAATTAGTGATAAACCCCTTTGTATCATATTTTAGAACTGCAGAAATAGAATAGGAAGAATTTGTGGAGCATTCACCGTGAGAGAGTCAACTCACCTTTAGTGGTCTAGGAAGTTGTTACAAGTTTTGAGGAAATTAGTGGTAAAAGAATTTTTGCTCTGAATGATGATTCTTATGTGCAGCTACTCTGGTACCRGGAGATTCCACAGAGATACTTTTATATTTGACAAGCAAAGAGGATTAAACATGGCAGCAACTCAACTGTGCAACATTTTAAATTATTATCATGTAATTTACCTCTATCTGTTCAAGTAATCTTAACTGTAAAGCCCTATGGTTATTTTGTGTTGTAGGCTTCTCTGAAAGTTTACATTGGTGCTTCTTGCCACGTGTAAAACCACAAGTGAACACCATCAGGGAGCACTGTAAATCATGAGCTTTGCTAGATTCTCAGAGTTACATAGGTATTTAATTCTGATTCAGATGAACCACTTTTTAACCAATTTAATAAATGCTGTGTTTGACCCTCACAGGTTATTCAAAGTGAGTTAAGTGTCTGTCCTTCCCCTTTGACTTGTAAGCAGCCTCCAATACTTTAAATTGGCAAACTGTTATGTTGAGCAAGAAGTCACTAAGATTTGCCACAAAGCTTAAGCAAGAGGCAGGGAAAGGAGGCTGCGATCTCATTCTTCCCAGAGGCTTAGCAACATGATTCATGTTCTATATTGTCTAGGAAAGAGTAACTAGATTAAATATGAGCAACCAGAATCAGGAATTCGCTCAGTCTATGTGAGACAGAAAGAAGATATCTAGGCTGTGAAAGGTAAGACCTTTCACTGGGAAAACTATGGGACCTTTTCCAGTCATTTGATAGAAATAAAAAAAATTTTTTTTTCTTTGTCACTCTTGTTGGAATCAGCTTTCCTTCCCTTCATTTATTTTCATGGGCTATGTTCAGATCTCTTTATTCATTCAGCAGTCCCAATGCCTTGCAAGTCAGGGAACAAAGAGCTGGCTGGGAAGCACTCAGTGATCCAGCCTAGCATTCCAGAAAGTAAATCTTCAGTCATGTACCAATAGGTGCATTTAAGAGAAAGAAGATTTTCACTACATTAGTCTGGCAATTCACAGTAACAAATCCAAAATTCAATTTGCAATCTTATAAAATTGTCTTCTTAAAACTTGAGCTGCAGGGCAAGAATATTCTGTGAATATTTACCCTTCTTCAGCCCCACTGATTTCAGTTGAGGTTTTCTAGGGCACTAAAGTCAGCTCACATGAATCAAACAGCAAGATCAAAGCCAGCACAGAAAAGACTCAGGCTATCAATTATGATGGAGTATTATAAATGGAAGACCCAGTGACATTTCATTTAATATCATACATGTAATTTTCAGGGCTCAGTGACATGACACTATCAAATACTGATGTGGGCGTTTTGAAAAGAATGGCTGGTTGTTTATTTTTTCTCCTTGCAAATTGTCCCCTTGCATCTCTCTAAAATCCTGAGCTTCTTTCTGAGATATTGTTTCTTTTCCCAGCATGAAAAGTAGTTTGTTTGTCGACTGCCCTTCTAATTAAAAAAACAAGCTACAGATGTTCTTGAAAGAGGACTAAATTCCATAGCTAAGCCTCTACTCACTGAAAACATACCTCTCTTGAAAGGGCTTTAGAAAAATTGCGCCATGGCTCAGCTGTTTACAAGCAAACTTCCATTTATTCACATTCTCTGGGACCAGATGTTGTAACAATACTATATGCTGCTCACTGTTCTCCATGAGTGTTTTGTTCTTGCACTCCCGAGGACCTCTCTCACCCCTTTTGAAGCTTAAATCTGTGCACGGCTGATTTCATCCAGGGCCGCACTAAGTTCTCCTTACRGTGTTGGGAAGTGACTCATTTCACAGCTACTCTGGCTCATTTTGATCGGTTAAATTATGGTGCAGGTTTCTGTTATTACATGTCAAGTTTTTACAATTAATCTTGAATGCTAAGATGCCTGGTCAGTTTGAAGTGTAYTATAGCCATTTCAAAGAAATAGCAGTGGCAAATTATGGCCTAAGAAGAACACATGTTAAACACAGATGGTATATATTCAAAAACTTGTACTGTTGAATCTGCTTTTAGAGTCTACAAATATAGCCACCTTTTACATACGTTGTAAGAAAGTTAGATTCCCAGATTTCCATTTGCACATCAAAATGGTTATATTGTAGGCAGGCGTCATGCACACGATGACATTGTTCTGTTTAAAAACAAAACCAGATTGCTATAATAGGATCCCATTGTATCTGTGGAGTTAATCTTTCTTAATACTAAGGACCAGCATCTGTTTTTAATGGAATAAAAATACCTCAGCCAGTAAAGCAAATAACACTGTTAGTTCCAGACGTTCCGTAGAAGAGATCCCTTGGTAAAGGTGACAGAGGCTTCCCATGTTTGCCTAATGAAGGGCATTATTCAAACATTTCCTAAGACGAAGTAATTGGGTTGGCTTTGCATCTAAAAAAAAAAAGAAAAAAGAAAAGGAAGAAAAGAAAAAATACATACAAAGAGAATTTTGAAGTTGAAAAGTTAAAGCACTCGTGAAACAAAGACACAGCAAACTAAATATTTAAAGAATATCTTCTCTGCTTTCTTTAGATTACCTATTGCCTTTTATAAAACTCTGCCATAGATCCTTGATAACRTAAAATACTGCTTCTTTTGAGCATTATCACAGGTATACATCTTGCAGCATTTTGTAATCCTCAGATGAAATTAACTCCCATCTGACCAGAAACCATACCATCTTCAAAAGAAAGGTAACATTACTGTAAGCAGTAATTGGCTACTGGGTTTGATAGACATTTTGATAGGATGCTAGATTAAAAGGCTATTAATTTACATTAGACTTGCTCCAAGTCATTTCCGGGACAAAAATCCATTTACCTCTTATATACAATATTTAAGAAACATTCTGATAAGAACACGCACAATGCAGGGAAATAAATTTGTGTCCCTCAGTTGGAAAGCATGAATTCTCTATAGTGATGATCCTGCTCCTGCAAAATCTGACACACATAACATCATTGTAGCATTTTAGGTGTTGTCCTACTGAAGTCAATTAGATTAGTACAATTCTAATGTCATGCACAAGTGTTTACAGGATTGGAGACTGCTAATACTGGCAGCAAAAAAGAGAGATTTTGAGGATGGAAGTCATTTTAAAGGAATACTTGAACTAAATTTGCTTTAAACCAACAAATATTCTGTATATTTTCATTTTAAATGAAATATACAATTGGTTTTCAAATAGACTGTGCATCTAAAAAATGAGCAGCATTTCCTACTCCAGGCATTTGCAAAGATTTTAATGTTTTATGAGTGTGGAGTTATTTCTAAACATTTTTGAGTGCTTGAGGTATTTTGTTCTTGAAAATGGAAGTGAATTAAGCAGTGTGTTCAAACAGGCATTTCAAAGACATACTGAAACAATTTGTATCAAACAAAAGACTCACAATAAAAGGAACAGCCAGTAAGTATAAAAACACAATCAATTTAAAAATCATGAAAATGGAGCCAAAATTTTATCATCACTATTAGACAATCAGAAGGAACTTAAATAAGTGCTTCCTTTTACTGCCATCGTCCATGGCTTGACTAACCTTCCCATCGATTTTTCCAGCCCTTCTCTCTTTTCTCTTCCCCTGTCCCCAAGACTTTGTCTCTAAGGGGAAATAGTAGTAGTTACACAGGCACAGTTGTCCTGGAACTGATTTACTCACATCTCCTCACAAACAATATACATGAAAGTGGAAAAAGGTCCCAGAATAAAAGTGCTCACATCAGCATGACTTTATTTATATAAAGTTGCACTATTAATTCTATGGAAAATATTTCCTCCTTGTGTAGACTAGACCTAAATCTTGTCAGTTCTTCTTCTGGAACTACTTCCCTACGCTCGATTTCATTTCACCTAGTTTTGGCTGTTTAGATACCAGRTATCAAAGTGTGAGTTAGTTTGGTTTAGTAGATAATAATAGCTTTTGTAGTTAAAAAAAGAAAAAAAATATGTACTTCAGAAGGTATGAGAGGGTACCATTTTCAGATGATACAGCTCATCTTCAGCAGAAGTCTGTTTATAGGTATAGGTAAAGGGAGGAGGTGATGATTCCTAACTTGGAGTTAGCATCTGTATGAGAATCACATCAAGTTTAAAATGCCTAAATTTAGAAGCCCCTGGAGAGCCCTATGAGCTCATCCTAAAAGGATTTGATCTAGAACTTGATTCAACTGGTTCAGATGTACCCCTAAGTGCAAGGGTCTAGCATCCATTTCAGACGCGTGCAGGTATCGCAGACATCTGTGGGAGCTGGCAGATATGGCACAGACCTGTTTGTTTTATTTGTTTCGGAAGAGGAAGCTGGAGGCCAGATGGCACAGCCTAGGGCATCTCAACTGACATTAGATGTCTATGTTTAGACAGCTGAATTGTGCCGCTAGCAACTTGTCAGTTGAATTCCTCCCTAGAGCCCATTGACTAAACCTCTGTTGACAGTAGTGGGAGCTTAGACATTTGGCTCATATGATACACCTACATACTGATACCACAAGTTAGGCATCTTAGACTCTAACTGAGTCCCACCCCACACTCTGTAAATCCAGTTTAGGGTGAAAGTCATTCTGTCCTTCAATTTGAAGTTGAATGCTAGGCTCGTATCAACCATCTGCAGCACGGAAGGCTAAGGCCCAGTTGGAACTGACTCTTGCAAGGGATGTCAAGGACAACAGGAAGGGCTTCTTCAAATACATCTGCAGCAAGAGGAGGACTAGGGAAAATGTGAGTCCGCTACTGAATGGRGCGGGGGTCCTGGTGACAAGGGATACAGAGAAGGCAGAATTACTGAATGCCTTCTTTGCTTCAGTCTTCCCTGCTAAGGGCAGCCCTCAGGAATCCTGCAGCCTGGACGTGAGGGAGAAAGTCTGGAGAAGGGAAGACTTTCCTTTGGTTGAGGAGGATAGGATTAGAGACCTTCCAGCCAGGATAGACATCCACAAATACATGGGCCTGGATAAGAGGCACCCACGAGTACTGAGGGAGCTGGCAGATGTTGTTGCCAGGCCGCTCTCCAGCATCTTTGAAAAGTCATGGAGAACTGGAGAGGTGCC